>NC_081411.1:219857653-219997653 GCF_030272615.1 Cryptomeria japonica | reverse complement strand
AAGAGAAAAACATGAAACAAGAAGTATCAAGACATGAGAAGAGTCCATCAATATCTATCATAACCATCATAAAGTATGAATCATGGAGGGGCACTACATCCTCCCCCCTAAGACTCGACTTACTTCTAGAAGTCGCACGACTGAGATGAAAACATACACACATTAATCCTAAAACTTTACTCGAATGATACAAGGTATACCTTTCCTTTAGGATAAATACAAGCAACATAATTAATCTCCTCATTATAGGATTCATCAATAGGTAAAAACATCTTAGTCCAATCATTTTCTTAACTCAAAGTAAGATAGCAAAAACAAGAGTTCTTCTTTACATTCTTCAATTATTCAAATTTAATGCACTAGGTAAGAGATAAAACAAGATAAATCAATTTTTACTAACTACAATAAGTACACTAATTTACTCAAATACCTTCAAGAGACCATCGTTTCTACAACATTCTTGCAGGATATAATTTTCAATCATAATCCCCATCACCAGGTTGATATCCATAAAACACAAAACACAACAACTTACAATTTTCAAACATGACAATACTTCTTTATCATCTATCCATAAAACACAAAACACAACAACTTACAATTTTCAAACATGACAACACTTCTTTATCATCTATATACATAGTAAGGAAGATAGATATACATTTTACATGACATTAACATATACACAATACAATGATTTCAAAAAAAATAATACAAAATTTACTTGATTTATTATTTTTAATAGAAAATGTTTCTTGTGTAATGTTTGTAATGAAATAGTTTAATTATTTATTTAAATTTTAATTTAATTTAATTTAAATGGTGTGAATCAAAACTCTATACAATAATCAATCATTATATATATATATATATATATATATATATATATATATATATATATATATATATATATATATATATATATATATATATATATTTAAAAAACCAATAAAATCTATCATTTTTATAAGTTTCTTCATATAACACCAATTTTTTCATCCAATCATATTGTTTTAGTTAAAAAATATAAATCTCAATTTTATAAAAAACAAGTTTATTTTGAAAACATTGATATAAAAAATCAATTAATTAGACTTAATTGAATTACTACATAATTATCTCTAGAACTTACCCTCAACTATGAGCTATAATGCTATGATTCAAATTTTGCCCAACAATATCTATAGTCAACTATATTTAAAAATATTAAAATAATTCGAAAAATCACATAATGAAATCACATCCCAAAAATAGTTAGGCAAAAGGAAACCTTAAACTTCCAAAAAGAAAAGGCACAGCATTAAAGATAATCAACCATTCCTAAATTGGAACTTTAGTTTAAAAGATAAAATTAGCAAGAAGTTAAAATTTATCCAGACCGGTCCCTGCCTTACTGAGTGCCTTTCATAACTAAATTAGCGGAATTTAAAAGTTAATTTATGGTATGGACACGTGTACATTCAAGAGACGATCAAAATAATTTACATAAGAGATACATTTAGAGTGCTGACCAAAAAAAAAACAGATACATTTAGAGCATCAACGCGACAGAATCCTTCCGAGCGTGCGGGAACTTACTACAGCCGTGGATTTCTGCTTTTGTCGTGGAAAATGTATTTCGAGCTTCTATAAATTCATTAGTGTCTTGCCCCCAAGCATAGTGTGAAATATTCTTTTAATTTTTTTAGATTTTGTATTGGTGCATCTAAGGTGGTGGAAGGACTGGTAATAATGTAGGTTTAAGAACTAATCCAATGGATAATGTAGAGACTAAATAATAGAAAGGAAGTTGGGTATAATGAGGTTTGGAATGAGGAATTGAACTTGATTTATGGGAATAGGTCAATATGTGTGATGAGGTGAACATGTAGAGAGGGGAAGAGGAATAGAATTAGGAATTGGATATGAGAAATAACCATGGTGGAAGTAGGAATAATGGATGCATTAGGAGTAATAGAAGTAGTAAAGTGATAGATAAAGTGGTATGGGTTGAGAAAAAAAAACTTGCAAGAGAAAGTTTGCATGTAAGATACAAAGATGGTGAGAGGAGTAAAATCAAGAGGTAGGCCACAATGAGGAACTAAATTAGCAAGAATTTGGGTGGAAGATACATAGTGATATGGGGTAATTGTCTAAGAAGTTATGGTTGTGGATGTAGGAGGGGTGCTATATACTAATAAAAGATCCATACAAGACCAACTTAGAACAAATTAAGTATGGTGTATCTAGATTACCTAGTGGTCTTTTAATGAATAACTTGTGAATCATATCCAAAAATTATGTAGGCATTTCAATATTGTCTAGATTATTGAGTTCTTTTTGAGTCATATGTTACCCATGATCATAATCTTCATTTTCATTCTCACAAACGGGGAGGAATAATTGTACTCATGGTAATATCATTAGGTGTGAAAATTGCATTAGATTTTCATGTGACAATTTAATCATGCACCCATTCACCAAGGGAGATGAGTTGGAAGAGGCTTTGGAAAACAAGAAATACCCAAACCCTTAAAGGATAAAAAATATTTAATGTTTACATTAAATTAGTTAATAATTAGATCTAAAATAAGTATGGTTTAATGCAACCTTATGGCCAACATAAGGGGGGGTATGGTGCTATGTAATATCAAGCAATATTAAGAAAAACCCTAAAAGATGTAGAGTAATGAGTGATCACACAAAATAATAACAAAACCTTAATTAGATCTAGTTATAAAATATGCAAAAGACCACATCATAAAGACAATATGTAGAAGCTAAATCCCTAGGGTGGAAGACAAGTCAAACTTACCAATTGATGTAATGGAAATAATCACACAACATAGATAAATCTAGGCTAATTAAATAAATACGTTCAATTAGAACATAAATAACCTATATATTTATATAGAGTTGGGTTGGTAATTACAATAAATATTTAAATGCAAGGAATTGGGTTACTTAGCTCTAGAATTCATAATAGAGAAACATCACCAATGTCATGCTAAATCTTATGAATGTGCTAGACTTAATGTAGTATCATAATTTATTGTGGTTCAATACAAAGTTTCATGGGGTTGATCTCAAGTATCACAAACTCAATCTTACACTGATAAATGATTTGACAAAATATGCCTCAATAAACTTTCTTGGCAGTTTTGTGGTGGTTGAATTCCCTGGCCAGACTATCCTCTCCCTTGGTTCCATCCCCTATATGTATTTTGAAGAGTCTAGCCTCCTTTATCTCCTATTTCTATGGATGGGGATACTACATTTTCATGGATTATTGTCCAAAGAAGGAAGAAGGTTTTTCAAAGCATGTCTAAGAGGCACACTCAAGCGAAAGGCCATATAACTTGCTAGGTCAAGTTATATTTTGTTTAATATTTTGTTATTGCTCTTCTTCTTTGTAAATTTTCTACAACTGTCTTTTTTCTTATCTCTTCCTTGATTTATAAATGGGTTGGGGCCTTTCCAAAAGTCATTCTTTACTAATAAAAATATATATGTTTTTTAAATTTTTTTATTTTTAATATCAATTAAATACTAAAAAAAGTACGTTAATTCAAAAATAACATAAAATGAAATCACATCCTAAAATATTTAAGTAAAAGGAAAGTGAATTTATTTAGTATTGAGTGGATATTAGCTCTTATGCATGCGAGAAATGGGGATGGGACTTGTCCTTAGTAGTTGAAAGATATGGAATTTTGATTGTTGGCCAAAGTGTAATTATTTTATGTGGCTTCTTATCCATAATAAATGTCTCACTTGGGACAAAATATGAAAAAGGGGTTTCCAAGGTCTCAACTTTTCTTTAGTGTCACATGTTCTACAGGTTTGTGGAGGAAATTATTGTTGCCTTGGAATCAACCTTTTGTTCATGCTTCTTCTATATCTAAATTTTTTGTTAGTATAGGTTGACCTCCTACTTTGGCTTGAAATAGGTCCTACTTTCATTCTTTGAAAATTTTGGTTGGAAAGAAATCATTAAATTTTCCATGGTTATCAAAGTCTTATTGGGTATATTTGGGAAAAGGTTTTAGATTTGATGAAATAAACTTTACAAGTCAAGTGCTCTTTAGATGTTGTTCTTTCTTCTTCTGATGATCTAATTATATAAAAGTTAGATTTGGGACAATTGACTATACCCAATAATATTAATTCTAAGATTAGATCTTTTGAATAAGGTGAACAACTATGATATATATATATATAACCCACATGAATGATATATATAAACCACTAGTCTTCTCAAACTGAAAAATCCCAACTAATTACAAACACAAGGTTTCATTTAAAACAACTTGTTTGAAAATGTGCCCTTAGTGTCTTCTGATTGTTGGATCAGAAGAGTCCCCACCACCTTAGTCTCATGGGTTATCGACAAAAGACTCACCTTCGACAATGTGTTTGAACTCTCTCATCGAAATTGTAATGTTATGCCAAAAATATTCTTTGTCGCCAAGACTAATCTTATGTTACCTCGAAATGCTCTTATCGATAAAGGGATATAACATCAACTAGATGCTAGAAACATCTTGCTGAACCCTTAAGTCACATTGAAAACAACTCATCGACAAGACCACTGCAAATTCGCACCGACACCTAGCTTATCACCATGAGATGTGACTTCTGCTACGGGTTTGAAACGTCTCACCGGAAGCACGTGTTACCCTGAACTCCCTGACGTCGCCAAGACCCATCGAATGTCTCACCAAACTCCCTTTCTGTGAACTGCTTGAAGGGTCTCATTGAACCTAGATGTTATACCAATATTCCTTTTCGCCCAGACCACTCCAAGGTCTCACCGAAATAGAAGCTCATCAGAGAAAGAAGGCTTATCGAAAATGATCTCTGCAGAAACCAAATGCCATCTACGTAGTCGTTCTCACAGGCTTGTGCAATGCATTCAAAGCACATATATATTCAGATGAAACTATCCATTGCCAATCAAGAGTATCTGTTCACAAGGTGTCAAACTAGAATGTAGTGAGTACCAATATGAAAACTGAAGTGTAGTAGACACCAATCTTAAAAGAGGATTAATCTGAAGATTATATCAGTAATTAAAGTTATGTATCAAAGCACTGTCAAGTATATGCCAAACATCAATGAATATATCAATCACATACACTTGTCCTCCAAGCATCACATGCCATCTGTATATATCAATCAAGTATACCTGTCAAAGGACTTCACTATCGAAGGGCATCACTGTCACGTAAACCACCACTGTAAATGCAGAATATAACAAGAATACCAAGATTTGTGGCTTTGACAGCAAGGGCAACACTTGAGAGGACAACAACTAATTGTTTAGCTAAATAAACTTTTGATGTTGACGATAACTGGAATGTTATGGATTGATGATCTCTTTCTTCAATCCATTCCTCACAACATTTTCCACTCCTTCATCATAATTTGGACTAAAATTGTTTAAATAGATTTATAATAAACACATTTATATTTTTATTTTTCATAATCTATCTATTATTATTTAAAAATCTATATATAACTTTTTTAAATGTATGCCTTATTTTTAGCACAATTAGGTGCTTCTCTCAAGGAGTACATGATAGTCCCATATTACTACAAGTCATCGTAATCCCATATTACTATAAACTAGCAATTGCACCTTGGTGTGCAATAGGTATGGTGAAAAGGTTTAGAAGCTCAACATTTTTATGGTACATGGGATGAAGTGGTAGGTCAATTAGCAAATGATATTTGTTCAACAAATGTACCATTGGAGAAGTGACAACTTGAAATAAAATATGCATCCTTCCCAACATGACCAAAAAAAACCTCTAAATCAGGTATCTAATTAGGATCTATTAGAAGAGAGGGAGAGAAAGATCTAGATATAGATAGAGGAAGAGATAGAGGGAGGGGGTGGGGAGATAGAGATATGAGATATTGGTAGAGTGAAAGATAAATATAGAGATGGAGTTGGAGTTGGAGATGAAGATAAAGGAGATGGATACAAAGAGAAGAAGATGGGGAGATATAAAGATAGAGGAGAGATATATAGATAGAACTAAAAGCTCGAAATATATAGAAACTAAGAGGGAGAGATGGAGGGGAAGAGAGATGTATAGAGGTAAATGGATATAGAAAGATAGATAGAGAAGTAGACAATGGAATGGAGTGATAAAAATATAGAGAGATAAAGAGATCAAGAGATAAACATATATAGAGATAGGGAGGGAGGGATATATAGAAATAGAGATAGATATCATAATAAATAGAAATGGATATGATAGGGAAGCTCGAAATATATGGAAACTAAGAGGGAGAGATGGAGGGGAAGAGAGATGTATAGAGGTAAATGGATAGAGAAAGATAGATAGAGATGTAGACAATGGAATGGAGTGATAAAAATATAGAGAGATAAAGAGATCAAGAGATAAACATATATAGAGATAGGGAGGGAGGGATATATGGAAATAGAGATAGATATGATAATAAATAGAAATGGATATGATAGGGGGATGGATAAATAATGGAGATAGAGAGTGGGATAGAGAAAGGGGGAGAGACAGAAATATACGGGAATAGAAAGGGAGACAGAAGTAGAGGCAGAGAGATAGATAGGGGGTATGGAGGGAGTGAGGAAAGTAGTTATGGGGAGAGATAGGGAGAGATAGTTTGAGATAAAGTTGAAGAAGAGAGATACAAAGAGGGGGTGATAGGGAGAGAGAAGGAGAGATATGGATAGAAAGAGGGAGAGATAGGGATAGAAAGAAGAAAATATAAAGAGATATAAATATAACTTGGGATAGGTAGAGTGGGTGTGTATGAGAGAGGGAGAGAGAGATAAAAAGTGGTATATAGAGAGATGCAAAGAGATAGAATAAATAAGAGAAATAATAAATAAGAGACATAGGGATATAGATAATGAGTTAGGGTGAACAAGAGAGATAAATATATAAAGAGGGAGAGATGGAAGGTGAGATGAAGAGAGAGGGAGAAATGTAGATAGAAAGAGAGAGACAATGAGAAAGGTGTAGATAGAGATATAGTAAGATAAAGATATAACAAGACATACATACATATATATATATATAGAGAGAGAGAGAGAGATAGAGAGAGAGAGAGAGAGAGAGAGAGAGAGAGAGAGAGAGAGAGAGAGAGAGAGAGAGAGAGAGGATAAAAGTGATATATAAAGGAGGTGATAGAAACAAGTAATGGATAGATTGAGAGAGAGGGGCGATAGAGATTTAGATAGAGATAGAGATAGGGAGGGATAAATAGGGAGTGTGTGTAACTGAAAGATGGATATATATAGAGATAAAGATAGGAAGAGAAAAACAAGGAGAGTGTATGTGAGATACAAAGATAGAGAGGGGGAGGAAGAGATAGGGATAAAAAGAGGGAGAGATAGAGAGGTAAATATAGTGGGAAATATAGAGAAGATATAGACAAGGATGAGGGAAAAGGTAAGGAGATAAAGATAAGGGAGAGATATATATAGACAAAGAGAGATAGAGATGAATATGGAGATGGAGATGGTTGTTCTTTATTGTTGATCTGTTTAACAAATGACAAAATGATTTTTTTACCTTGACTACTCTATTCATCTTCATCCATCAAAATGGATAGACTGCATCAATGACATTGATGAAAGAATAATAGAAAAAGATATCCCATAGATTCATTTAATTACAAACTTGTTTTATAGATTGAATCTATAATTTAATTATATTCATTGTTATATGATTAATCCCTCTCTAATTAATTCTTCAAGATTTAGGTATAGATGAATCAATTTTAAAAAATATCACAATTTAATGTATATTAGAGTAAACTAAATAATATATATTATATAATATAAAATAATACATACAAGTATAATATTAATGATATATAAAATAAATATATACTTTAATAATATATATACATAATATTAGAATTCTATCCACGATGATTATTGCACTCACAATATAATAAATAAAATAATTTATAATATCACTTTAAAAATATATATATATTATAAAATATGACTAATTATTAAATATAGATATAATGTACTATATATTCAATATTATCTATATTTTGAACAAATAAAATACAAGAAATATGACAGATAATTTTTTTTGGAAATCAAGGTTTGTGGATGGAAATAATTCATTGAAAAAAGGCAAAGATGACCTGAATGTGACATGGAGGGGGCAAAAACATAGATGAAAAAGAATGTGACATGGAGGGGGCACACACATAGACGAAAAAGATTATTGGTTCATGGATGGACCCCACAAAAAGTGAGCAGTACATAGGAGTACATTCCAAGGAGACACCTTCAAGTGAGTTATAAATAGAAATATAGAGTAGGAGAGATGTAGTGAGAGAGAGGGGAAATAGATAAAAATAAATGTAGATAGATAGATATGGAGAATTAACAATTGATAAGTTAGAAATAGATATTTGAAATAACAATTGATAAGTTAGAATAATAGTTTACATATATTGAAACCTTAGAATCAAATAATTATATGATTTAAATAATCTATAAAATTTTAATTTTAATTCTAATTCGAATGTAATTTTAATTCTAATTTACAAAATAAAATGTTACTTAAATTAATTAATGTATAATTATAATTAAATTAAAAAATCTACACTTATAATTATAACTTAATCTATATAATTTTAATTTTAATATTAAAATATAATAATAAACTTACTCTTAGTTATAATTTGAATATATTATTATTTTAATCATATTTATATAATATTAATTATTAGTTATAATTTGAATATATTATTATTTTAATCATATTTATATAATATTAATTATATTTAACGTTAGTATTAAAATTAATTTTAAATCTAATTCTTATAATATTATTTTAAAATTATTATTTAATTAAAATTAAAATTACAAATAATTCATTAATTTTAAATGCAATTGTTATAATATTATTTTAAAATTATTAATCCTGATCGTCTTGCATTGTTTTTATTCACAAAAGTTAGGCTATGAGACGCCTTCGCATAATCAAAAGTGCATTTCATAGTAGAAAAAGTCTGCCCTAATAATCTCTAGATCCATATACAGATCACTATAATTTTTAATTTTTTTAAATAACAAAGTTCAAGATAAAGATAAAGTTGATAACATACGGCCGCTTTTAACTTTATCCATTCCTAAATTGGCACCTTCGTTTTTTCGCATTCATTGACTAAGTCAACTGACGCTAGCTCTATCTCGTGACTATACAAAAGCTGTAAGTACCAAAAATAATTTAATTTTAACAAGAAGTTAAAATCTATTTTTATAAAAAACAGTATATTTATAGAGACCAATCACGGCCTTACGGAATGCCTTTCCTAACTAAATTACCAGCCATTAAAATTTTGTGTTTGACAGTGTACATTCACAAGACGGTCAAATATAGTATCTTGAGCATCAACGTCTCAGCATCCTCCCGAGAGTGCGGGAGCTCACTGGAGGCGTTGATTTTCACTTTTGTCGTTGAAAAAGTAAGTTAAAACTGCGTTTAAAGTTTTTTGGTGCTTTAACCAGGTTTTGCTAAAAAATTTAGGATTTGTGATCGTAATTAACGCATTTGAAGTGGATTTTGAGGAAAAGTAGGGATGAGAATGTAATTATGTAGGGACGTGGACAAAAAGACGTTTGAGGAAGTTTGAAACATCACAAATTTAGTAGGGGGTTTAAGCGGGAGGAGGAGGGGTCACTGTTGTGTATGCAATGTCAAAATTCTTGTAGATTGGAAGGGGACAGCAGTTTCAGTAGTGATTGGGAGTTTGTATATATATAGAGTACATTGAACCAGAGGTTTTCGATTGGGAAAAACCAGTGGATTTGGTTATGTTGATTTGGATGGACATTATTCAATCGAGTGTTTGAGGCGGCGGAAACAAATTAGAAACTTGCAGTTTCTTGAATTCGTTTTGTTCGGATACAAGGCAAATCCTCTTACTTCAACTTCTATATTGTGACATACAGAGACCCACAAATTTTTTTATATGTTTGATGCATGTTTAATTCCTGTTTGAGAGGAGGTTGTGAGATACAGAGACTGACAACTTTTTGTCCCTGATTCACCCTGTTTGATACACAGAGACCCACAAAAGCATGCATTTGAAGTATCCATGTTTCACTGTATTTGAAAGATTGCTACGATTTACAAGAGACCCACAACAGCATGCATTTGAATTAGCCGTATTTCACTGTGTTTGAAAGATTGCCGTGATTAACAAGAGACCCACAAAAGAATGTATTTTAATTATCCATGTTTCACTGTGTTTGAAAGATTGCTGTGATTTACTTCATCCTGTTTGAAAGATTGATCTGAAATACTAAAACCCACAACACCATGCACCTGTTTTACCTCCCGTTTGATCCTGCTTGAGAAATTGTTCTGATATACAGATACCCACAAAATGATATGAAATTGTTTCCTCCCTGTTTCATTCTGTTTGAGAAAAGTTACGATATGCAGACTCACAATTGCATTCATATGTTTTATCCCTGTTTTGATTGTGTAGCTGTATTTTAATGTTTGTGGAAATAATTCAACTAAATTCTGTTAGAGAGATTTTCGCCAACTTTGTCTATCTTGAGGTGTCTGTATGTTACATTTAGTAAATGTGTTTTTCTTATGCTTACCCAAAGCCATGAATGATCAGCTCTTTATGGAAGTGGGTGTTTTTCTTCTGCTTGCCAATTGAAGGCCATGAATAACCCTACCCACCTCCGTATACAACTGCTTGATCTTTAACTCTGCAAGAAAAAATGGCGATATGTTAGAATCACCGAATACTGATATTCATGATCATAATTTGATCTCATAAGGCATGGGCAGTTATGGATATATACAATGTATGGTCAGTTTTGGATATATACAATGTATATATATCCAATATGTTATTTTGTATATTTATAGAATGTGTGTATATTCTGTGTATACACACACATTATAAAAAAGCACTCGCGATCCACATTATATCACCCTTGGATAGATGGTCAATCTGTTTTTGAGCACAATGGCTCAAGCAATATCCAGCAACATCACAAGCTCTAGGTTTTCAACTGTGTATTCATCATAAGTCAAAGGCAAGTGACCCTTGAAAGATTAGGTAGTCTATTCTATCTAGTTTCCAGTATTTTCTGCATTCTTTTAGTCAGATTTTTTCTATAGGATAGACATCAGTCACTATTGTGCCTTGTTTTTGCCGCGTTGATAATACATGATGAGTTGGAATTTTTTTTAAATTCCTTTGACAAATTCTGCACATGTCCTGCTCTGTTTGTTTTCTATGCCTAGGAATTTTATCTAGATGTATTACATGCAAGCTATGGAACTTTTAATGGTGCCAACAAAGGTTTCAGTATTTGTGTTTGTTTTCATGGAGTACAATAATGAATGAAAAATTTGAGATACTGCAAATCCGTCTTTTTGTTCCTGAATCCTTGTGTTGGGTGTTGATCTGTGGCTATCAAAGTAAGTCGGAAATTTTCTGCTGATTTTGTCTGTAACTGTAAAAGCCCTATTTTGTATCTCAGTGCAGCCTTAGAAATTGGATTTTGACCTTGATTCTATAAAAATAATAATTCAGATTTGTACTGCAGATGGAAGGAGGACCTGTAAAGGTTGGTGCCCAAGATTTTACAACATGTCTTCGCTTGGTCAATAAAAATCCATATGTACTTAAATTAGCTTTCTCAGCAGGCCTTGGGGGCTTACTGTTTGGTTATGATACAGGTCAGAAATCATACCCATAAGCAATTTTCAAGCTCTTAGGGATTTTGGTTATGATTTGGTTGGGTTGATTTTATAAACTTACAGGTGTCATATCTGGTGCGCTCTTGTACATTCGAGATGACTTCAGATCTGTGGATAGTTCTACAACATTGCAGGTATTTGATGCTATTGTGTAACGTTTAAACTCTTCATCATCAATTGGGTTTTTAGATGTTCTCTCAATTGACTGGCAATAATGGTTATGAATACAGGAAACTATTGTGAGTATGGCAATAGCTGGAGCAATCATTGGTGCTGCGATAGGAGGATGGTGTAATGACCGTTATGGAAGGAGAACAGCACTTCTCATTGCTGATATCGTGTTTTTCATTGGAGCAATTCTCATGGCTTCTGCACCCAACCCTGCACTGCTCATTGTTGGTAGAGTATGTGTGGGTTTGGGAATAGGCATGGCGTCATTTACTTCACCACTTTACATTTCAGAGGCCTCCCCATCCAAAGTGAGGGGAGCCTTAGTGAGTACTAATGGCTTTCTCATCACTGGAGGTCAATTTTTATCCTATATCATCAATCTGGGACTCAGTAGGGTAATTTATTATTAACCTTTCAAATCTATTTCATGTTTCTTCTACAGAGAAATTAGTTTGGAAATTTGAGACTGAGTATAAGTTAGTAGTCACAGATTCCAATGAATAAATATACAGTATTTTTTTCTAAACCAAAACTATTGCCAAAGTTTTGGCTATATTTTTACAAAGCTGTAGGGCATTTCTATGATTGATGTTTTGAGGATATATAAGTATTTGTAATCAGTTCAATATTTCTTAAATTTTTTTTTCTGGATTCATAAGATTACATCATCATGTATTCAATTCAAACTCCTGTGAGTGGGGAATGGAAAGAGAACTCTTCTGATCATAAACATATATGGATGTTACAGGCACCTGGTACTTGGAGATGGATGCTTGGAGTTGCAGGTCTTCCTGCAATTTTGCAGTTTTTCTTGATGTTTTATTTACCGGAATCTCCTCGTTGGTTATACAGAAAGGTATATAGTGCAGAACAGGCGTATCTTTAAGGCATGATCAGCATGTTGGCTCTTCAGAAAATTTCATGTTTTGTTTGGTGATTTATTTGCCTAAGGAGCTAAAAGTGAAGCTATTGGTATCACAAACAGTTTCTCTAAACCTTCAAAAAATCACTTCTTTTTTTAAACTGATTTATCAACTATTAAAATTGGACTTTTTTTGTTGGATACAGAAAAGAGAAGCAGAGGCAATTGCCATCTTGAAGAGGATATACCCCCCTGAAGAAGTTGATGCTGAAATTCAAGAGCTAAAAGAAACTGTAGAAGAAGAAATACGGTTACAAGGAGATTCTAAAAGTTTTAGTTATGTCCAGTTGTGGAGGGTGAAAGAAGTGAGATATGCACTTATTGCAGGTTGTGGACTTCAAGTAAGCAGTGACCATTAACCAAAATCCTTTTTTAAGTTCTTATCCTCGTGTTTCTGGACTGTCATAATATATTATGCCTAAACTGATATTCTAACTTCTTTGACAAAATCTTTATTGGACAGCTCTTTCAACAATTTGTGGGTATCAACACTGTGATGTATTACAGTCCTACCATTGTCCAGCTGGCTGGATTTGCATCCAATCAAGTTGCTTTGCTGCTATCTCTTATAACATCAGGGTTGAATGCAATTGGTTCAATTGTTAGCATTTCTCTGATTGATAGATATGGAAGGAGAAAACTCCTAATTTTCAGTCTGCTGGGAGTCATTGCATCGTTAGGTATATTGACTGGGGTATTTCATGTAACTACCGAAAGCTCTCCTCTGGTAAGCAGAAAATCAACAGACGGATTTTCAGGTTATCAGTGCCCAGATTATGCTTCTTTGACTGGCGGTACATGGGATTGTATGCGATGCCTAAAGGCCTCGCATCCAGAATGTGGTTTCTGTGCATCACCAGGGAACCAGGTATTGACAGTCAAGAGAAATGTTTTTCTTACAACTTTTTGCTTGAGGCGTTTTCTAGTATTAAGGTGCTGAAAATGGTGCTTATAAAACTATAAAAACAACCCTGCAACCGGAACTGAAAGTTGCAGGGTACATTTTTAAGGTAGAGGTTACCCTGTCTATGAACATAAACTAACATCTGTATGAAGTAGCTATTGTTTTTTGTGGATTTGACTGTAGATATTTTTATGTCTAATGTTTTGGATCAAACTTTATGATCTATCGTCAGAGAATGAAATGTTGGATCATAAAATTTGAGAATTTGATCGAAATGTTGGATATAAAAATATCTACAGTGTCAAATCCAGAAAAAATACCCAGAACATTAAGGTCTGAAAATTTCATGTTTCTAATCTGTATGAACACTTTTGACAGTTGTTACCAGGAGCTTGTTTAATCTCCAACTCAACAGTGAAGCATATTTGTCAAGGTGGTTCTCGTCCATGGTTCACCAGAGGATGCCCTAGCCGTTTTGGTTGGTTAGCTGTTGTAGGACTGGCACTTTATATCATTTTCTTTTCCCCTGGAATGGGAACAGTCCCATGGGTCACAAACTCTGAGATATATCCTTTGCAGTACAGAGGAACCTGTGGAGGCATTGCTGCAACAGTGAACTGGATCTCTAATTTGGTTGTTTCACAAACCTTTCTCACTATGACACAAAATATTGGCACTTCCATGACATTCCTGGTGTTTGGAATTATATCAGTGATCGCCATTTGCTTTGTAATAGCCATAGTACCTGAAACTAAGGGCCTTTCCCTGGAGGATGTTGAAAGCATGTTGCACAAAAGAGTTAAAAAGTACAGTTTTCTCTTTGGGAAGACCGATGATGGCCCAACTGAAGGAGATCCAAATGTTAAAGGGGGCTGCACTTGAGCGCTCATAGATAGTGAAGTGTAACTTTTTGTGTTGGAGATTTGAGTACAGAGAAAATATGATATGAACTGGGTAGAGCTTTTTGCATGTCAGCTATGGTATAATGTGAAGTACATAGATCAATATGCTGTAATATGCCTATCTGTTTAATTTAATTGGTATTGTTTTGTTCTGCTAATAACGAGGGAAGCATTACAGTACAACTTTGTGAATTTAATGATTATGTACCAGACTATTACTTTCCCATGATTAATTATCTTAATGGTATGATGATCCGTTTGTTTCTTTCTTTTTTTCTGTCTGTTGTCTACTGATGCTTCAAGTACTCAGTGATTCCTTCTGCAAGCAAGAAAATGATTTTGGTAAGAGTCCCCAAAAATGTGTCATGGAATGGTTGACTATCGACTGTCAGCTCACATAGAAAAGCAATATGGTATTTATCATAGCCATTAAGTTAGTAACTGTCGGAAGCCTTGTTATGTGTGATGTAGTGTCTCCAATTTGTGTACTTTTGAGGTATACCATTCAATTCTCATGGTTGAATTTTTATTTCTTATTAGTCAAATATGTATGTTTGTCTCTGTCTCATAGACTGTTAATTCTGGTTAGTCTCATAGATGTCATTAAAATCTTTTATTTATTCATGACCACAGTAGATTATGGAAAGAGCTTGGGGTCTTCTTTCTTCCAAATATAGTAGATTAGGCTATCCTCTTATTGTCATTTTATGTCACCCTTGGTCCATCAATAAGAACCGATCAGAGATATGATCCATGGACCAGCGCTGCCCCAGTTGATCAAGGAGAAAAGCAAAAGAATTATGAGGTGAGAAGTGTTGTCTTGTTTGGTGGAAGTCCCTTCCCTTTGCTTCTCTTTTCTTTCATGTTCCCTGGAACTCTGGAACCTCAAGGTTCTGAAATTTCTTTTCTTTGCCTTCTCTTCTTTTCTTCTTCGGAACTCCGAAACCCCGAGGTTCTGAAGTTCCCTCCTTGTTTTCTTCACTTCCCCGGAACCCTGGAACCTCGAGGTTCTGAAGTTCCTTCCCTCCTTGCCTTTACTTTGTCTTCGGAACTTCAGAGCCCCGAGGTTCCGAAGTCCCTTCCTTGCTACATTTCCCTTTTTTCTAGAACTTCAAGTTCCTTCCTTTGCCTTTTTTCAATTCCTCGAAACTCCGGAACCTCAAGGTTTCGAAGTTCCTTTGCTAGGTCCCCCTTTTTCCTTTTGCTTAGTCTCTTCTTCCCTTTCTCGGAACTCCGGAACCCCGAGGTTCTGAAGTTCTCCTTCCTCGGAACTTTGAAACCCCGAGGTTCCAAAGTTCCTTCCTTGTCTTCCCCACTTCGGGAACCCGAGTTTCCAAAGTCCTCAAACTTCTTTCCGGCTTGCAACACTTCCAGATGACGTGATCAACACTCAAAGCTTTAAATGCTCCGATGACTTTTGTGACTTGTGCACCTTTTTTTGTGGAGCCACAGGGGTGCATTTAATGATTTTGGCAGAATTTCCATTAAGAGAGGTACAATGCCATGCTTGTTGTGGTAAATTATGTCATGTTTGGATGCTCTAACTTTGGAAGGTCAGTCAATCCACCCTACTCAGGATTGCATTTTCAGGGTATGGCAAGGTTGCTTGCATGTATAGAAAGTCAGGGTGCATGCATTTCCTTGCACTCCCAGACTGACATTTCCTTGCACACAAGGATCATGATCACTCTTGTAACCAATTTTCTATATAAAGGTTGTTAAGCCTCATTGTAAAGGGTTCTCTCCTTACTCGCTTGAGCTATTCTATGCTCTTTCACTTTTCTTGTATTTATCTTGCATTTTTGCAACTATAAGTTTGGCCATTGGCTTTATAATGAATTGAAATCATCATTCTTGCCTTCCTTCAACTTAGGTATGTTGTGTATGTTTATTTACCTTTATCATAGGTGTATGTTCTGTGGCTTTTCTCTCATATATGTTTTGTTAATTTATTTTTGAGTGTGACTTGTGGGAAACTTTCTCCCCTCTCGACATTCAATAAATTTTAACCTCCATATATGCATTGGGGTCATTCATACAACCGAAGTTTGTGCATCTCCTGGGTATTTCAGTTAATTCTTTGTGTCATTTCGGGTAGGAAGAGAAACAATCTCTTCTTGGTGCATCACCTCTTTTTGTTTTAAGCATTTCTCTCTTCCTTTTTCCTCTGCAAGTTGTTAGGATTGGCTTAAGAGTAAGTTTTGAAGTGTTGAGTTGGTTCAACACCTACACCTGGATTGAGAAGGAAGCTGACCTTCTCCGGAGATTCAACCCCCTTACGCAAGGTCCCACACTTCGAGGTTCTTTCCATGTTTCACAAGGTTGCTAAGTTGATAACTCAACAAGGGTGCAAACTTTTGTGAAAACAGTTTTTGGCATGCCTGGTGGGACTTAATTTCAACATACATGCTAAGGATTCAGTGTTGTTCTTAGTGTCTCAACCTTTAGAGGCAGTTATTGTTGGCATATGATGATATGATGACAATGTATGTTGTCATTGATGTTAATAAGTTTAGGTGAACTGGTATGAAGATTGGAAGAAGATGTTATTGATGTTCAAGTAGGAGAATGAGTATGAAGAGATGAAGTGAACCAGTGTCAGGGTTTCACTAAGTGTGACTACCGGTTGGTAGTCTCTGCTCTAGGGTTTCCGGTTTGGCAATCTAGCTTGTGTGATGCAACCAGTGACATTCTGCGATGAGTTAGCTAAGAGATAAGGATGGGATCGAGATACCACGTCAATTTTGTGCACGTGAAGGATTTCCTTGAGGATCTTGCATGTGAAGATTGATTGCATTAAATATCTACCTCGGGAATGAACATTCTTCTTAGCGGTATGTGAAGAGAGCGTGATGGGTTATTGATTTCCATATGTGGTGAAGAATGGACGATGTAGAATGACTTGTGATTTGTTTGAGATTGTTTTATTCTATGCAAAGTGATTGAATGGTCAGGATTGGACCACTTGTAATTGTAAACCTAAAATGTTTAGGGTTTAGGGTTTATGCTACCGACCTAATTGTTGTCTATAAGGTCGATGAGTTTTGATATTGTAAGTGTTGGCAAATGTTGTGTTTGTATCTGAGTGATGAGATACTTGCCAGACCAGTGAGTGGAAAATTGCAGTGTGATTACAGAGTAGAGGAGCTGAATGGGATCTGCCTTAGCATGTAGTGTTGTTATCAGATCAGAGCTTTACCTGTTGTCTTCTAACCATTTCAATAGTAGGAAAATCCCTTTGCCGGGTATTTAGAACTTCAAATCATCTAGCAAGGTAACCTTTAATAGGGTTTCAACCTTTGACAGGGTATATAGCCATCCCTTAACCGGACAATCTTTAACAGGATCGATTCCTAATAGAACCTTATTGTAAAGTTTTTAACCGGACTAGGCTCCTAACAAAGTGAGCTTCAAAAGAGTTCAAAAACAAGTTTGTGGGTATTCATCTGCACTGTGGTTTTTCCCATTTAGGTTTCCACGAGAAAAATCTGTGTCATGAGTTGTGCATTTTTCATGTGATGATTGAACAGTCTTTATTTAGGTGAATATACATGCAAAGCTACTGGTTATGTTATTATTACAACACATGCATGAGTATATTGGTGAAGTAATTATCAAATGTTGAATGTTATTTGAAGTATTCATTTTTATTGGTTTAGTTGTTTGAAGTCTTACTGTGTTTAACCGGTATTGCCATGGTTAAGTTCAGTAATGAAGACAATCGATTAGCATTGTTTTGACTTGATAAGTTGTTGAAATTTGTTTGTTTGTACTAATTCACACCCCCTCCCTCCCCCACGTCCACCCCCTCCCTCTCAGTACCAGTTAGGGTATTTGTTATTCATTATTATTCATCAATTGGTATCAGAGCAACTCTAGGTCCTCGGTGATATAAGCTTAAGCGCTTGAGATAAAAGATCCTGCTTTAATGATGAAGAGGGAAGGTCCTAAGTTCAATAGAGATAACTTCAAAATATGGAAGGATAGAATGAATATTTATATCAAGAGTTTGGGTGCTCAACACTGGAGCTATGTTGAGAATGCCTATGTAATCCCCACTGGCACTCTAACCGATGATCATAAAAGAGAGATTCAAGAAAATGGGCAAGTCATGGAAGCCCTTATTAGAAGCCTGTCCCATATCGAGTTCATTGATGTACAAGATAAGGGCACTCCAAGGATGTATGGGACACATTGGAAACTATTTATGGCAGTGATGAGCATGTCAGGCAAGCTAAGGAAGAGAGCCTTAGAGGAAAATTTGAAGACATGAGGATGGTTGAAGGAGAGACCATTCAACAATATGGCATAAGGATCAAGACTGTGGTTGCAGATATCAAAGGAACTTGTGGAACAATTGATGATGCCACCGTTGTTAGTAAAGTTTTGAGATCATTGTTACCGGTCTATGCAATCAGAGTTGTTGCTATTTAGGAGCTAAGGTCTATCGACAAAACCAAGGTATCCTTAGACTTTATCATTGCAAAGTTGATTGCATATGACCTGAATAGCTATGATGGCAGTGTTTAGAAGACCAAGTCAACCTTTAGAGCATCTGCTGCACCAACTAGAAAAGGAAAAGAAGTAAGTACCAGTTATGAATCTAGGCAATGCAGAGATATGCATGATGAAGAGATTCTGATGGAGTTTGAAGCTCTTCTTACCAAGAGACTTCCAAAAGGCACCAGAAAATATAGAGGTAAGCTTCCTTTAAAATATTTTTCCTGCAATAAGATAGGACATATAGCTTTTAATTGTCTTAAAAATGACAATAAGGATAAACTAGAAAGGTTTAGAAAGTATAAAGGAGGAGGTAGGAGAAATTGTCTTGTTGCAGTGGATGAAGGTGTTACTGATGAAGAATTTGAGGATGAAGAGAATGAAGACATAGTGTTTGTAGATGTAAAGGAAGAAGTGTCTGACAAGAAAGCCCTTGTCTCTTGCATTGACAACTCAAATGAGTGGATTATTGATAGTGGGTGTTCTCACCACATGATTGGTGACTGAAAAAAGTTTCTGTCTCTAGAAGGATATGATGGAGGTGTTGTCTGATTTGGCAACGATGCACCATGCTTGGTGAAAGGTAAAGGATCCATCTCACTGAATGGAAAGAGTAGTGCAGATGATGTCTATTGGGTAGAAGGTCTTCAACATAACCTTTTGAGTGTTGTTCAACTAAATGACAAAGGACTCATTCTGGAGTTCAAAGGTGGAGTCTGCAGTATAATTGGAAAGAGTGGTGAACTTATTGCCACCAGTAAGTAGGCCAGAGGTAACTTGTTTCAGTTGAATGCCAAGATTAGTCAGTGTCTGATGGCAAAGTTTGATGACAATTGGATATGGCCAAGAGACTTTGTCATATGAATTTTGATAATATTATAAAGGCAAGTAAGATCAAGGCAGTAAGAGGATTACTTTTGCTGAACAAACCAAAGAATTCTTTGTGCAGAGAATGCCAACTTGGGAAGATATCTTCCTCAACTTTCAAAGGTAAGTCTTTTTTAGTAGAGAAATTATTTGATCTTGTGCACACCGATTGGTGTGATCGAATGAAAACTAGAAGTATTCAGGGAGATAGGTATTTCATGATTCTTACTAATGAATTTTCAAGAATGATGTGGGTCACATTCTTGAAAGACAAGTCTGAGGCATTTGGAAAGTTCAAAGCCTTTAAAGCATTGGTAGAGAAGGAAAGTGGTCAAAGGATAAAATGCCTAAGAACTGATCAAGGAGGTGAATTCACTTCTGATGAATTCAACAAGTACTATGAATAGAATGATATCAAGATGCAGTTGTCTACCCCAAGGACACCACAATAGAATGACATAGCAAAAAGGAATAACAAGACTGTAGTTGAAGCGGCTAGAACAATGTTGATCCAAGGAAAGGTTGCTCACACTTTTTGGAGAGAAGCGGTGAGCACTATAGTCTATACTATGAAGTAGGTACTCATCAAGAAAGGTAAAGTTAAAATCCCTTATGAGTACTGGACCGGGAAGACTCCCTCTGTGATTTATTTTAAAGTATTTGGTAGTAAGTGTTATATCAAGAGAGGTGAGCATCTGAGCAAGTTTGATGCTAAATGTGATGAAGGAATATTTGTAGGATATTCTACTAAGAGCAAAGCTCTCAAGTGCTACAACAATAGGACTCAAAAAAATGTTTAGAGTATCAATGTCAGGGTTGATAAATCCCGTGAGGAGCTTGAGGAAACCTATAGTGAGCAAGTGGAAGATGAACCAGGTATAGCCTTCTAGGAACCAATTAAGAAAGAAACAAGAAAAGACCTTAGTGTTCTTGTATTGATAGAAGCTATAGTAGGTGAAGAAGAAGATGGAGAAGAAGATGAAGAAGAAGATGAAGAAGAGGAAAAGCAAGAAGAACTGGCTAGAGTCATTCCTAGATATGCGAAACTACATCATGATCCAAAGCAGATCATAGGAGATAAAGATGTAGGGATACTCAAAAGAAGAAAAGTGAAAGAAAACTCTTGCATGAGTTTTGAATTTGAACGTAAAACCTCTAGAGAGGCGCTTACAGATGAAGACTGGATTAAGGCAATGTAAGAGGAGCTGGACCAGATAGAAAAGAATGCAACATGGTCTTTGGTACCTAGACCATAACACAAGAATGTCATAGGTACCAAATAGGTTTTTAGGAATAAGCTGAATGAAGAAGGCACAATTGTAAGGAACAAGGCAAGACTTGTATGCAAGGGATATGCTCAGGAAGAGAGAGAAGACTATGGAGAAACCTTTGCCCTAGTGGCTAGACTAGAAGGTGTTTGAATGCTACTTGCATTTGCAACATTTAAGGGATTCAAGGTATACTAGATGGATGTGAAGTCCGCATTCTTGAATGGAATCCTAGAAGAGGAAGTGTATATTGAGCAACCAGATGGGTTTTCGTTATTAGAAGATAGTAACATGGTGTGTAGATTACACAAGGCCCTGTATGGATTGAAACAAGCACCAAGGGCACAGTATGAATGGTTACACTCTCATCTTATGAAGATAGGATTTCAAAGAAAAAGTGAGGACAACAACATCTACTTGAAATCTGAAGGTGATCAAATTCTGATTTGTGAAGTGTTTGTAGATGACATAATCATTGGAGGAGATGATGAAATGAGCCATGCACTTGTAGATGAAATGAAGAAAGAGTTTGATATGTCTCCAATTGGAGAGATAAATTTCTTCATTGGTCTACAGTTTCAACAAATGAAAGAGGGTATCTTTATTACCTAGTCCAAGTATGTCAAAGAGGTATTGAAAACCTTTGGCATGGAGGAGAGAAAACTAGTTGGTACACCAATGGTGACCGACTGTAAATTGACTAAGGAAGATGATTCAACATTGGTGAATGGGAATGAGTATTGGTCAATGATTGATAAGCTGCACTATGTGGTACACAATAGACTAGATATTGCTCATGCAATGGGCATTGTAGCCCATTTTCTGAAAAGTCTAAGAGAATCCCACTTGGTAGCAGTCAAGAGGAATCTTAGATACCTGAAAGGGACAGTTGATTATGGATTGTGGTATCCATACAATGGTGATTTTAATCTTAAAGTATTTATCGATGCAGATTGGGTAGGTAATGTGTTGACCGTAAGAGCACAATCGGTGGAGTGTTCTTTGTTGGTGGAAGGCTAGTCTCATGGACGAGTAAGAAGAAGAGTTGTACTTCTCAGTCTATAGCTGAAGCGGAGTATGTGGCAAGATTTATGAAATGCACTCAAGCAATCTGGATGAAACATGTATTGGATGGTTTCAAAGTACCTATATTTGAACTAGTAAGTATATTTTGTGACAATGCAAGTGCAATCAATATTTCCAAGAATCCGGTATTACATGCTAGAACAAAGCATATTGAGCTTAAGTATCATTTATTGAGAGAGAAGGTTCAAAACAAAGAGGTTGTATGAGAACATGTTTCCAATAAGGAGAAACTAGCAGACATATTCACTAAGCCCTTACCGAAAACTACATTTACCTATTTGAGAGGTGAATTAGGGGTTCTGCCCCTTCATGAAATAAACAATTTTTGTGCTCCACGTCAGTCAGCACTAAAGTGATAAATCTTTCTGTGTAGGGGAAAAAGTGACACTAAGCAAACATGCCCTAATCTCACTTTCAATCACACACTTGTGGAATACGAAAGAGCCTAGAGGTATCACACAATTGGCTACTTCTTTTTGTGGAAGAGAGAGCCACGGGCTACCTATTAGGATTTCTATTCCTTTGTTGCAAATGATAGATAGAATGATGCAAGTTCAATTCCTAACCCCAAAGTGCAAGTACGAACTAATAACAAGATTGCAGAATTGAACTTAAACAATGGAAAGCTGTAAATACAAGGATAAGACAAGAATGCAAATGCGTACCCGGAGTTAAAATCTGACTGAAAATGTTCGGGACAGGGGCGCGGGCGCCACTGTCCTGATTCTGCCCCTGAAACTGCTCCAGAAACTGTTGTTTTGCACTCCGGAAAAAGCTGTCAAAAATGCTGAAAATGTTGTTTGTCAGGAGGACCAGGGCGCCCAGCGCCCCTGTCCCAGGGACCAAGGCACCCCACGCCCCTGTCCTGGTCTTTTGCTTTGCAATTTGGTGTGGAGTGCTATCTTGACCTGCTTTTCCCGGATCTGTCACCTGCGGCGTCATCCGAGTCTCGAAACCTGCACTTATATCTGAAAAGGGTATGGGCGGATATATAGGGTTTTTCCTTAGTCAAACCCCCACTTCGGTGATTTCCACCTCCACGAATAGCCAAGTTGTATTGTAAAATGTATTGTGTGTGCAGACCTAGTGTGTGTGCAAGGTCCTTAAATGCAAGAAAGCAAACTAGAGCAACCTAGAAAGTAAACCCTAATTGCTTGTAAATGATAATGTAAATGCTCTAAATCAAGATGCAAAGTGATCTAAAGCATGAATAAAGGATATATTGAAGCTTATGCAAAGACATGAAAACAACATGAAATCATACCCAACCCTTAAGGGAGGAGTACAAGCCAATCTTCAGTCGGTAATCTCCTATTGTTCTTCAATGTCTCCCAAGCCCTAAATGAATGAAATTGATGAATGCTTGATGGATGGATGTTGAATGTTATTGAAGTCTTCAAAGATCTGCTCTTTCGCTTCATAGAAGGTCCTCGAAAGCCCGAAATTCCGATCCTTTCAAATGAAGAAAGAGAGCTCTTATATATGAAACCCTAGGTCTTAATTTCAACTTTTGGCCGACCTAGAGATTGAATCTCCCACCAATTTCTTGGGGTTTAGCTTTATTTTATGATTGGGTCGTGCTCCTAAAATTTCGGGAAAATGTCCGGGACCATGTGCACTCCGGGCGCCATGGTCCTCTCCGGGCGCCATGGTCCTGACAACTTTTCACCAAATTTTTTAGGGCCGTCGGATATGATGATTTTAGAGAGAATCCCGAAGTTACAACTGATTTCGAGATGTTTTGACCCCCGAAATCAAGCCCCCAAGTTCAAAATAGGACCTAATTAGGGTTTTTGATTAAATTATGTATTGGAAGAATAAAATGAAAGGGGCACACTTTAATGAAAGGGCCCAACTTTATGATGTGGGAGATGATGAAATAGAACCTTAGACCTAATTAATTTGACTAATTAAGTGCTAAAGGGGAAATGCAATGCAAAATGCAAAATGCACCAAGGCGGGTGCTAAACTAGGTGTGAAATTGTACCACCCTAGCAAGTGCGTACAATTTACGACGCTACATTTAGCCCCCACTTTAGCGGTCATATGAACACTACGTGCATATGCAAGCTAAAGTACAGAAAAGTAAACATTATTTGAAAAAGGATATATCCATAAGTTGTCGGACGAAGCCCCCAGCGGTATCTGCAGTACACGGTTAGGAACCGCACCCTACAAAACACACGTTAGATCACAAAATCACCTAATGCTTACTAAGGAAGGTGATGAAAATTCGAGGGTAGCTATATGCCCCCCCCTGTTTCGGCTTGCTAATTTTAGTGAGTTGAAACAGGGTATCATGTTTACCACTTCGAATTGTTAAAGAATATTGATGGCAAATGCTCACAAGAAGATTTGCTATGAGATCAAAAAACTAATGGAGAATCATTTGGTAAGAAAGAGGACTAAATCTCAATTCCAACACAACAAAGAGTGTGAGGATTTGAGAGTTCTCTAACACAAGATGAAGGATATAAATGGAAACAAAATGCAAAGAGAAGAAAAGGAAAAAAGCATGAATACACACATTGGTGATCCATGAGAAGAATAGTGAGAGAGAAAACATGGACTTCTCGCCCCTAGATCTTGTCTAGGTGATCCATGGGAAAAGGACATGGAAAACTAGCCCCTAGAGTCTATCTAGGTGATCCATGTAAGGGAGGAGAGTGAGAAAGTCTAGCCTTATGCCACTAGTTCCACTCAACCTCGTGCATGTGTGTGTAAGGGAGGTTAGAAGCACCTCATAGGAGTCTATGCCCGAGTATGCTACAACCTGTATATGTATAGTAAAAAAAGCATGACATCTCGCTCTAAGAGTCTATGCTCTAGTTCCGAGAATGACCCATTGCTCAAAAAGTGTAAGTTTTATGTCATAAGAAAAGTAGAACAAGGATACCTACCTTCATCACACAAGAAGATACCCCAAAAATGCAACAATGTCATAGATCCAAGCAAGAGAGTTCTGCACTCCTTAAGCAAGGATAAGATAGTTGAAAAGGGATATCTTGTAGTATGTGTAAAGGAGATCCTTAGAGGAGAAGAGATATTTGTACAAAAGACACCTATCCCTGAGAGGAATTGTCTTAGACAAATATAACATCTTCTAGAATAAGACAAAGAAGAGAATAAGAATGCAATACTTCCTTCTTTTGCGAGGTGAAAGTGATTCTTAATGAAGGATGACGCTCTTTTTAACCCAATTAGGAGAGTGAATTCATTATGGATGTATTTTACCAAGTGCAAAAGAGGTTGTAGTCAAGGACTTACACCTCTTGTAAGATAGAATCCTTGAACAAACAACAACAAATGCGTACAAGGAATAACATCAAGTAATAAAGTTCACACCATCCACGAAATAGGAAAAAGTGGATCCTTAGATGAAAATAAGGAAAGATCATTGCCTCCTAAGGATAAGGACAACGAGAAGGACTTACACAATCTTCTAGGGAGAGATTTGGACATAAGCAAAAGAAGAGATGTATGAAATCACTCTTGTCCCCATAGGAACCAGAAAATTAGGCTATTATGTTGCTTCAAAAAAAAAATATGATTGCACTTGAAATTGTACCATCATGAATGACAATGAGCCCCCAGTAAATGAGCTACCAATGTCACATAATGATGAGCAACATAATAGCCATTAATGTTATTTAAAGACATGATAGACTAAATGAGGTATTTGAATATGACATGTTAAATGCTCAACTATAAGTGAGATCAAAAACATGTATAAAATGATAAAAATTGAAGAAGAAAAGTCACATGAAATCTTAGAAGAGGGATGAGTGTAATTTATTAGAGCCTTATCCCTAGAGGAAAGGACTTTATGATGACTAGGAGATAAAGATTCATAAGTGGATTTAGAAATTTGAGGGGATTCATAAAGAGATTTGTTCATTGCCAAGATTTCCTTATGAGGGGAATGAGAGTTGATAGAAGTAGAAGATGATTTAGTTGAAGTGAGATCATCATCACTACTAAATATAGCATTCACATTGAGAGATGGTCTTTTAGATGCTTTGGTACGTTTGCAGGGATTATAGCCGAGTCCAAAGGCATAATTGTGAAAATTAGTCTCTAGAGGAAATTTTATCCCTTGTTCATGAGCGCCACAACCATTTCCATGATACCCATGCTTAGCAAAAATGTGAAAACCACGACCATAACGATCAGCCATTTCAGGAAGAGAAGGTGGTTTTTCATAAGACAAAGAATCAAACTCTTCATAATTAGAAGTGTGAGGAGAAGAAGTTTGAGAAGCGGCCACAAAATTATTGCTCATAGGTTCAAGTAAGACTGATTGATTTTTAGTTTCTTCCTTTTCTTTAACTTTAAGCGCTCTAGGAGGAACCCTATACTCACCTACAAAGGTGGGATTAAAATCAAGAGATCCCCAATCGTCTTCTGTGAGAACCTTCTCAGGATCAAAAGCCTTTTCATGTGTAGACTCAAGTCGAGACGGATCTTCTTCAGGAGCTTTAGACTCATCCAAAGAATTTTGATTATCAGAGGGTGATGATTCATCCATAGGTATCTTGTTTAAAGAGTCATCATTAGAAGAGGAAGATTTAGAAGAACTCCCTTTGGAAGTAGATGTTTGCAAACAAGCCTGAAGATTAGTATCACCTATCAAGGTATATGTCTTATTGTTATAAATACATTTAACTTGTCTATGCAATGTAGAGGGGACAGCTTGCATACCGTGAATCCAAGGTCTCCCTAATAACAAGTTGTATGTTAGATTTCCCGACATAACATGGATAGGAGTAGGCAAAGTAATAGGTCCCATTGTGATGGGTAAGGTGATAATACCTAATGAAGACTTAGCCACATTATAAAAGCCTCGAATGGGATGAGAGTCAGGCTCAATAAGGGATGTATCCACATTCATCTTATGCAATAGATTAATGCTACACACATTAAGGCCAGAGCCATTATCTACCAGTGTTCGTCTTATAGCAGTGTCATTTATGATAACCACAATCATCAAGGGATCATATTGATGTTGAATTTCACTAGTAGGCAACTCATCTTGAGTAAACACAATTTGAGCTTTAGGATTCATCACAGAGTTAACCAAAGACACTATATTACTAGATGTATTAGGTGGAGGAACATTCAAATCTTTCAAGGCATCTTGTAACATTCCATGATGAGAGGAAGAAGTTTGGATCAAATCCCAAAGGGATATCTTAGCAGGGGTAGCTTTAAGTTGTTCTATGAGATCATATTCCTTACCAAGAACTTGTGAAATACGTGGAGCTTGCGGAAGAATAGGTTGGGAAGGAGGAAGTGAAGTTGGGATAACTGGAGGAGGATTAGGTTGCCTATTATTTCTTGTGTTATAGGTATGGGCAACCACATGATAACTCTCTCTAGTCAGTTGCTTAGCATACTCATAAGGGCTCTTAGTAGAGTAACCTCCTTGCACAGTAATAATAGGTTTCTTAGGCGTGTAAAAAGAATCATTAGCATAACCACCTTGAACTACTAAGATTGGCTTATTTAAAGGTTGAGAATTTTGAGAAGGAGAAGCACCTTGGACAGTGAAGAGAGGTTTGTTAGGTGTTTCATTCACATGTATCAAATTGATTGAGGATGGTTTAGAGGAATGAACAAAAGTGTTGGAAGAATTATTGATAGTCTTCTATTGCACTAAAATCTTATCACGGATCAAATCAATTTTAGGAGAGAGACAAGGGATAGGCATTGATGTTCTAGTAGGAAGAGTAATACTAGGAAAGGTCATATCATCCTTTATCATCACAGGGTCTACATGGGGAATAAACTCTCTAGGAGAAGGATCAACACTACTCTCTAAAGTCTCACTTTTGAGAGGGAGATCTTTGAAAGAAATGTTAACCATCTTTCTTTGAACTAGGGTTTCCTTATGAGTAGAACCAAGTTGAGGAGAGGGAGATGCTTTATTTTTAGAGGGAGAATAATTGAGATTCAAGGAAGGGGAGAAACTATCAAGGGAGTTTCCAATCTTGATTTCATCCCCTTTGGCTAGGGGTAGAGAATAATCTATACCTTCTTCTAATGGTTCATCCCAAATAGTGAGGTTGTTGAAAGGAATGTTTGAAGTATTGTCAATTTCGGGAGAGGAGATAACATTGTTTATTAATTCCTCATCCTTAGGAGGGAGAGAATCAATAGATGTGTTAAACTCATCCTCTTCCCTCAAAATATGTTCAATAGGGGAGAGAGAATTAAGGAAATTGCTTATTATTTCATCTTCTTTCTCTAAGGGATGCTTATGGGTAAGACCAACTTTAGGAGAAGGGTAAGCATTTACCATTAATTCATCATCTCTAGTGGGAATTTTGTTGGAAAAGAAAAGGCCATCACTAGGAAATGTAGGGATAATGTCATCTTTTTGCACAGAAGGATCCTCATGAAGGGAGTGTTTTTTAGGAGACACAAAGGCATCAAGGGCATCATTCAACAAAGAATGATCATATCTATTAAAAGGTTTATCTTTTGATTCAAAAGGAGATATCTCTTCATAGAGGGGATCATTGAAAACAACCATGTTACTAGATTTAGTGGAAGAGCTGATAGGAATGTACCCTTGAGAGGAATCATTCGACTTATCTTTCTCATCACAATGAAATCGCATAGTAACAATGTTTATGAGTTTTTGGTAAAATGAAGGTTTGGTATATTTAGGTTTCAAAAATTCATCTAAAGCTTCATCTAACTCATAATCATCACAAATATGAACATCTTGCAAATAAAAATCTGACATTTTGAAATTGCATAAAATTTTAAACACACAATGCAAAGAAACACACTTTTTTTTTTTTCTTTTTAATGAAAATGAAATGAAAACACACTAAATATAGATCTAGATCTAACAAATGCAATGCAAGAGGAAGCAATGATAGATTCACGTCGGGTTCACCAAAATGTGTAGGGGAAAAAGTGACACTAAGCAAACATGCCCTAATCTCACTTTCAATCACACACTTGTGGAATACGAAAGAGCCTAGAGGTATCACACAATTGGCTACTTCTTTTTGTGGAAGAGAGAGCCACGAGCTACCTATTAGGATTTCTATTCCTTTGTTGCAAATGATAGATAGAATGATGCAAGTTCAATTCCTAACCCCAAAGTGCAAGTACGAACTAATAACAAGATTGCAGAATTGAACTTAAACAATGGAAAGCTGTAAATACAAGGATAAGACAAGAATGCAAATGCGTACCTAGAGTTAAAATCTGACTGAAAATGTTCGAGACGAGGGCACGGGCGCCACTGTCCTGATTCTGCCCCTGAAACTGCTCCAGAAACTGTTGTTTTGCACTCTGGAAAAAGCTGTCAAAAATGCTGAAAATGTTGTCTGTCAGGAGGACCAGGGCACCCAGCGCCCCTGTCCTAGGGACCAGGGCACCCAGCACCCCTGTCCTGGTAGGAACAGGGCGCCCCACGCCCCTGTCCTGGTCTTTTGCTTTGCAATTTGGTGTGGAGTGCTATCTTGACCTGCTTTTCTCGGATCTGTCACCTGCGGCATCGTCCGAGTCCCGAAACCTGCACTTATATCTGAAAAGGGTATGGGCGGCTATATAGGGTTTTGCCTTAGTCAAACCCCCGCTTCGGTGATTTCCACCTCCACGAATAGCCAAGTTGTATTGTAAAATGTATTGTGTGTGCAGACCTAGTGTGTGTGCAAGGTCCTTAAATGCAAGAAAGCAAACTAGAGCAACCTAGAAAGTAAACCCTAATGGCTTGTAAATGATAATGTAAATGCTCTAAATCAAGATGCAAAGTGATCTAAAGCATGAATAAAGGATATATTGAAGCTTATGCAAAGACATGAAAACAACATGAAATCATACCCAACCCTTAAGGGAGGAGTACAAGCCAATCTTCAGTCGGTAATCTCCTATTGTTCTTCAATGTCTCCCAAGCCCTAAATGAATGAAATTGATGAATGCTTGATGGATGGATGTTGAATGTTATTGAAGTCTTCAAAGATCTGCTCTTTCGCTGCATAGAAGGTCCTCGAAAGCCCAAAATTCTGATCCTTTCAAATGAAGAAAGAGAGCTCTTATATATGAAACCCTAGGTCTTAATTTCAACTTTTGGCCGACCTAGAGATTGAATCTCCCGCCAATTTCTTGGGGTTAAGCTTTATTTTATGATTGGGTCGTGCTCCTAAAATTTCGGGAAAAATGTCCGGGACCATGTGCACTCCAGGCGCCATGGTCCTGACAACTTTTCACAAATTTTCAGGGCCGTCAGATATGATGATTTTAGAGAGAATCCCGAAGTTACAGCTGATTTCGAGATGTTTTGACCCCCGAAATCAAGCCCCCAAGTTCAAAATAGGACCTAATTAGGGTTTTTGATTAAATGATGTATTGGAAGAATAAAATGAAAGGGGCGCACTTTAATGAAAGGGCCCAACTTTATGATGTGGGAGATGATGAAATAGAACCTTAGACCTAATTAATTTGACTAATTAAGTGCTAAAGGGGAAATGCAATGCAAAATGCAAAATGCGCCAAGGCGGGTGCTAAACTAGGTGTGAAATTGTACCACCCTAGCAAGTGCGTACAATTTACGATGCTACACTTTCAAGATTGATGTGTTGAAGGATGCTACTCCACAGGGGGAGCAACATAGTGGAGAATGGTAGCTTGTGCCTCCACTTTAGCATTGTTGTCAAAGGGGGAGAAGATATCTGATGTATGATAAGGGAGAAGATATCTGATGATGAAGATATATGTTACAGTTGCACTGGTCTATGATGTTTATAGTTGCAATGCTACACTGAGTATTGCCATCAATGCCAAAGGGGGAGATTGTTGGCATATGATGATAATGTATGTTATCATTGATGTCAATAAGCGCAGGTGAACCAGTATGAATATTGGAAGAAATTGTTATTGATGTTCAAGTAGGAGAACCGGTATGAAGAGATGAAGTGAACCGGTGTCGGGGTTTCACTAAGTGTGACTACCAGTTGGTAGTCTCAACTCTAGGGTTTCTGGTTTGGAAATCTAGCTTGTGTGATGCAACCAGTGACATTTTGCGATGAGTTAGCTAAGAGATAAGGATGAGATCGATATGCCACGTCAGTTTTGTGCATGTGAAGGATTTCCTTGAGGATCTTGCATGTGAAGATCGATTGCATTAAATATCTACCTCGAGAATGAACATTCTTCTTAGCGGTATGTGAAGAGAGCATGATGGGTTACTGATTTCCATATGCGGTGAAGAATGGATGATACAAAATGACTTGTGATGTCTTTGAGATTGTTTTATTCTATATAAAGTGATTGAATGGTCAGGATTGGACCACTTGTAATTGTAAACCTAAAAAGTTTAGGGTTTATGCTAACAACCTAATTGTTGTGTATAAGATCGATGAGTTTTGATATTGTAAGTGTTGGCAAATGTTGTGTTTGTATTCGAGTGATGAGATACTTGCCAGAGCAGTGAGTGGAAAACTACAAAGTGTGATTGCAGAGTAGAGGAGGTGAAAGGGAGCTACCTTAGCATGTAGTGTTGTTATCAGATCAGAGCTTTACCTATTGTCTTCTAACCATTTCAATAGTAGGAAAATCCCTTTGCCTGGTAGCTTTAATAGGCTTATTGTAAATCCTCTAACCAGGTGAGTCAAGATCATTGATTTCTTCAAATCCTCTATTAAGGTAACCTTTAACAGGGTTTCAACCTTTAACAGGGTATATAGCCATCCTTTAACCAGGTGATCTTTAACATGATTGGTTCCTAACAAAACCTTATTGTAAAGTCTTTAACCAGACTACGCTCCTAACAGAGTGAGATTCAAAAGAGTTCAAAAAAAAGCTTGTGGGTATTCATCCCCATCATGGTTTTTCCCATTTGGGTTTCCACGTGAAAAATCTGTGTGTCATGAGTTGTGTATTTTTCATGTGATGATTGAATAGTCTTTATTTAGGTGAATATGCATGCAAAGCTAATGGTTATGGTATTACAGTTACAACACATGCATGAGTATATTGGTGAAGTAATTATCAAGTGTTGAAAGTTATTTTAAGTATTTAGTTTTACTGGTTTAGCTATCTGAAGTCTTACTGTGTTTAACCGGTATTGCCATGGTTAAGTTCAGTGATGAAGACAACCGGTTAGCATTGTTTTAGCTTGATAAGTTGTTGACAAATTTTTGTATGTACTGATTCACCCCCTCCTCTCAGTACCGGTTAGGGTATTTGTTGTTCATCATTGTTCATCACTTATTTCTCAAGAACTTGGCGACTCTTCTCAACAAGTCTAGTTTCTTGTTCATGACTAGTTTCTAACTCTGGGGCCCCCGAACCCCCAGGTTCTCAAGTCATCGCAACTCTTGCAATTTTGGAAGTTTAGAACCCTAGTGTAGGGGCACTAGAATAAATGTTTGCATAATTAGGATGTGCATTGTTCCATGGTGATGTTTTGTGGTAGGATGTGTGTTGATCCATGTTGATCCATGGTGATGTCCATGGTGGTCCTAAGACAATGTAATAAGCCATAAGGCTCCTAGATATGTAAATTTGATCCAAAGCTTTATATGGGAATTTTATATGTGTTTTTGGTGTTTAGGAGTCTTAGATATGTTGGGTGTTCATTCTTGTCCTTTTGGTGTGAAGGCAAGAGCCAAATTGTCATAATGGTCAAAAGTTTCAATGTTGTCATGAGCAATTTTGTCAAGTTTTGCATTTTTTTGGTTACCCAACAGTTAGTTGGTTGAATGTACATGTTGGGGGTGGTTGGAGGAGTTCCTTGGCATGATATAAGCATGAGGAATGATGCTAATAGGCTAGAAGAAACTGGTGATAAAATTCTTGCTTCCAAATCAGACTAAAACTGCAATTTACTCCATGTTCCTTGTGTTTTTTGCACTTTGTACGGATTTGTACAGATGATTTGCATGAATTATGTATAGGATAAGTTGAGGCTATGAATTACCTTTCATTTTTCATTTGTGTGAGGTCTTGAATCCATTTGGTTTGGAAGTTAGAGCATTTTCTTTGTTGTTGGCTTGAGAAACCCTTAAAACCAGGGTTTTGATGCAAAAGGGGTCACAATTCAAAATTCCACCATGGGAATAGCCTGAAACCTTGGGGAATGTTGAATTGGCTTGTATATTAAATGTTCCAAGTGGTTTGGGAGGCATGAAGTTTCATTTGCAATTTTTAAGATGATGGCCTAGGCTTGACATCTCTTATGTGGCAAGCTTGTGCAACAAAAGAAGTGGATGAAACCCTTGGAAAACGGATTGAAAGGTGAGTGAAATTGGCATGGGAGGGACCCTTGAACATGTACAAACCTATGAAAAGTTCCCAATATTCCTTCTAATATGACTGGTGAAGACTTTTAGTGCCAAACCTCCAATACCGGCTAGTGAGGCATAATTAGGGGGCAATGTGGACATACCTCTTAAACACAAAACCCAAATGCCAAAGTGTGAATTTTCTAAGGGAATCCAAAAGGGTATCCAAATACATGATTTTTTGTAGGGTTTTTAAAGGGATATTGGAAGAGATTGTGCAAAAAACCAAATAGGAGGTCTAATTGCTTGTAGCCCTTACTAGGTCTTTAAGGGTAAACAGTATTAGGGATCTTGTAGAATTTGTTCAAGAGGTCCAAGTTAGTGCAAATGCCTTGTCTCACATGATATTTCATCCACAAATTCTATACTTCATCATTTGAGAAAAAAGATCCTATTTGCTAAGGGTTTGGGGTTGTTAGGTGTTCTTGGTTGGAGAGGTTGAGTCAATAGGTGTAGAAGACTCCTTGTCAATTTGGAGTTGTCTTATTGTGAGAGATCCTTGGGAAGGATACCAAGCCTTGGGAATTCTGAAGACATTACACCATTGGATGGTGTCTAATGAAGATCCTTTGAAGAGAGAAACCAATCAAGTTGTGTACAACACCAAACCCTCTGCATCAAATTGGTATCAAAGCTGATACTTGGGGTGAAGTAGTTAATATCAGACATAGAATTTGGAGAAGAGGTTGACATAATGCCTCCTAAGGTAATGAACCCAGAGGCCATCAAGAAGATGGTAGAGGAGTTTCTTGTTGAGAAACTCAAAGAGACCAAATAGTCCAAAGGAAAGGACAAAGCATGGGATGATGACTCAGAGGAAGAGAAAGAGAATGAGGAGCAAGAGGCTATCACTAAAGAGGCTCAGAAGATGACACCTAATCAAAAGATGTTCTTGGATGCTTTGAAGTCAATAAATAGAGACAATGTAGATATTTTTCTTACCTATGGTAGTAGCATGGATGGAGAAGAGGTGCTTGAATGGATAGAAGCACTCAACAACCACTTTGAGTACAAAGAAATTCTTGAGGAGAAGAGAGTGAGTTTGGCTAAATCTACACTCAAGGGGTCTAACTTGTTGTGGTGGATGGTATTACAAGAAGAAAGGGTGAATGAAGGGAAGAAGAAGATATCCTCTTAGGAGAGGATGAGGAACAAAATCAAGAGCCAATTCCTGCCACTAGACCATGAGGTGCAGATGTACAAGAAGCTACAAAATCTCAAACAAAGAGAGTTAGATGTGAGTGCATGTACTGAAGAATTCCACAAACTACCTGGTCTTAGATCAAGGAAGCATGAAGAGGAGGTGGAGAAGGTGGCTAGATACTTGAATGGGCTTAGTGAAAACATTCAAGATGAAATAAGCGTCTTGGATCCAGACACTATACATGTGTTTTCAATTGGCATTGAGAGTGGAAGATAAGATAAGGAGGATAGGAGAGAAAAACAATAGAGGAAGAGGAGGCAAAAATTTCAGAGGTAGAGGTGGCTATGGAGGAAGGAACACTCCTAACAAAAATGGTGATTCTAGTCAACAAGATCCCAATGGAGAATCCAATAATAGGAATGGAGGCTTTAGAGGAGGAAGGAGACATTTTGGTAGGGGTAGAAAAGGAAGTCAAGGTAGAGGTTCTGGTGTTTTCACTAGCAAGTGCTACAATTGCAACCAAGTGGGCCATACCATGAGTAGATGCCCTGAGAAAGCTTCTAGTTCACATGGTCTAGAAATAAGGAACCAACTTGTGCAAGAGGATGATAGTCAAAGTGTCAATTCTCCCATGGGAAATGCAAGTCCTACCTTGAGTGGAGATAGTCTCATGCTAAGGAGGACATTATTGAAGGTACCCCAACACAAGGAGCCTCCACAAAGTAAGCCACTCTTCAAGACCACTTGTAAGTATCACAATAAGGTTTGTAAGGTAATTGTTGATTCTAGATCCACAAAGACTATTGTTGCTTTGGAAATGGTAGAGAAATTAAAATTGAAAAGGTTACCACATGTGAGTCCTTATAGGGTGTCTTGGCTTAACAAGGGGCATTATGTAGTAGTAGATGAACAAACTTGGGTAGATTTCAAAATGGGGGATTATAAGGATAGAATCTTGTGTGATATCCTACCTATGGATGCTTTTCACCTATTGTTAGGCTGCCCTTGGCAATATGATGTCAAAGCACAACATGATGGGGAGAAGAATGTGTACATCATTATCAAGAATGGTAGACAATTTAGGATGGATCCTTTGCCTGATCAAGGGGAAGATAAGATTGTTAGTTCAAAATGTCATGTTTCTTAGTGGCAAGGAGTTTTCAGAGATCCTCAAGCAAGAGGGGACCCAAGGTTATGCTTTAGTTTTGCACCCAAGGGATGAACCTAAACTGGGAAATGGTGAAAAGAAGGAGATTCCTAGTGAAGTACAAGTCATGATGGATAGATACAAGGGAGTTGTGGCCAAAGACATGCCTGATAACTTTCCCACAATTAGAGATATCAATCATCAAATTGATCTAATCCCTAGTGTAACCTTGCTTAAAAAAGCTTCCTTCAAGATGACTCCTAGTCAGAATGAAGAGATAGCAAGACAAGTACAAGAAATTCTAGATAAGGGGTTGATTAGGAAGAGTTTGAGCCCGTGTGCTATACCTACTATGTTGGCACCAAAAAAAGATGGAACATGGAGGATGTGCACCGATTCTAGGGCCATCAACAAGATCACAATTAGGTACCGATTTCCTATGCCTAGGATTGAAGACCTAATGGACTATCTTGGAGGATCATGCTATTTTTCAAAGATTGATCTAAAATTAGGCTATCATCAGATTATAATCAGACCTGGTGATGAGTGGAAAATAACCTTTAAGACAAATGAGGGCTTATATGAGTGGATGGTGATGCCATTTGGGCTTACAAATGCACCTAGTACCTTTATGCACCTCATGAATGAGGTATTGGTTGAATTTTTTGGAAAATTTGTTATTGTTTATTTTGATGACATCTTAGTGTTTAGTAGGTCCAAGGAATAACATTTGGAGCATTTGGATAAGGTTTTGAGGAAGCTGCATGAGGAGAAATTGGTAATCAATCTAGAGAAGTGTGAATTCATGAAAACTGAATTGGTGTATCTAGGCTTTGTGGTTTCTAGTGGATGTTTGAAAATGGATCCTTCAAAGGTTGAAGCTATTATCAATTGGCCTACACCTAGGATAGTAGGTGATGTTAAGAGCTTTCATGTATTGGCTTCTTTTTATAGAAAATTCATCAAAGGTTTTAGTCATGTTTGTGCTCCCATTCTTGACACCATAAACGGAGGAATCAAATGCAGGTTTGAATGGACAGAGAAGGCATCCCAAAGCTTTGATTTTTTGAAGAGGAAGGTTGCAAAACTTCCCACCTTGAGACTCCCTAACTTTGATCCACTTTTTATAGTTGAATGTGATGCAAGCAAACAGGCAATAGGTGCAGTCCTTAGCCAAAAAGGACATCTGGTGACATTCTTTTCAGAGAAGTTGAATGAGGCTAAGAAAAGGTATTCAACCTATGATTTGGAGCTCTATGCAATAGTGCAAACACTCAAAAAGTGGCCCCATTACCTTCTTCCAAAGGATTTCATTGTTTATACTGATAACCATGCATTGAGTTTTCTTAATGGACATGAAAAGTTGAATGAAAGGCACATCAAGTGGGTTGAGCAACTCCAACCTTACACCTTCACCATCAAACATAAGAAGGGTGTCTCTAAGAAGGTTGCAGATGCTTTGAGTAGAATAACCCTCACTGTGCAATAAATTTAGTTACAAAGCATTGGTGTTGATTCTCTTAAAGCCATGTACAAGGAAGATAAAGATTTTAAATATGCATATGAAGTATGTACTAAGTTTGCTGACTCTTTTCATGTTGAGTTTCTCGATTTCATGTTGCAGGATGGATTTCTCTTCAAGGGGCATCAACTATGCATTCCTCAATGCTCTATGAGGGAGAATATCATTAGGGAAAAGCACAATGGCATCCTTGGAGGTAATTTTGGTTTGGATAAGACCTTGGAGAAGGTATCAAGGTTTTACTTTTGGCCTAAGATGTAAGTAGAAGTAAGAATATTTATTGAGCATTGTCCTATTTGTCAAAGGGAAAAAGGTGTTTCAACTAATGCTAGATTATATTAGCCTTTATCAATTCCTCCTAGGCCTTGGGAAAGCCTTAGTATGGATTTTGTACTTGGTGTAGACACCTAAAAATGTCTCATTGATCATGTACTAATTATTCCTCTAATTGATTAAATAATCTTTATTATTTAATTAATTTAATTAATCTATTTCTTCTAATTTCATATTTCCTCATCATCTTATTAATTATTCTATTTTCTTATTCTATCATCATTTAATCATTTTCTAAATATTAATTAAAATTTATTATTTAATTAATTCTGATTAATTCCCCAATTTAAATAATCTTTATTATTTAAATAAATTGCTAATTATTCAATTTCTATCTCCAATTATCTAATCATTCAACCCTCTTCTAAATATTAATTAAATATTAATTATTTAATTAATTGTGATTAATCCTTGAAATTAAATAATCTTTATTATTTAATTAAAGTCCATTTCTAAAATAATTAAATAGTTTCTTTAAATTATTTAATTAACTAATTGATTCTTCCAAATCCCCAAATCCCCAAATTCTAATTTCATATTCTTCTAATTTCTTCCAAATTCAAATACATGTTCATGATTTCAAAAACCAAATTGAAAATCAATGTTAAGTTCTAAATATATTCAAATACTAAATTGAATTGAATTAAATTAAATTATTTGAATAATATCTCATGCAAAGATTAAATTGATAATCTAAATCTAAATACACGCACATGCTAAATTAATTAATTCAATCAACTAATTAATTAAATCATTTATCTCTCCAATCTCTATTTTCATCTTTCAGTTAGCTTTTTCTAAATTAAGCTCTCTGTGTCATCTTCTTTATTTCCTCCAATCATTCTTTTTCTTCCTTCAGTTAACTCTTTCATCAATCAGTTGACTCCATTAATCTATTCAATCTATTGAGTTTCACTCCTACAATCAGCAGTTCAACTATCAATTTTCATTTGAGCTCACTTGAGTTCCACCTCTTGATCATTCTGTTCCACCTTTCAATCAATCTCATCCAATTTTCTGTAAATTGAGCATTCAATCTCCATTTTCAACAATCACGAACTTTGAATCTTTGTGTCACTTGCAGGTTACCAGTGCAATATCTAAGAGCCATCATACCACGAAGAGGAGAAGAGCAATGGAAGCAATACGCAGTCATGGAATAGGGAGTTTATATTGATTTGATTATTTTGATTCCTATTTCTCAATTGTGTTATTTCATTGTGTTGTTTGTTAAATTCTGATTAGGATAGGGATTCGTGATTTCCCTTGTTTCTAATTGATTACTTTGTTAATAGAAGATGAATTTTGCATTCCCACACTTGGTTTTCCCAAAACTCCTAGGGGGTTTGATAGTGTCTTTGTAATTGTTGATAGGTTTAGTAAGATGGCTCATTTTTTGCCATGTAAATGCACAAATGATGCATCTCATATTGGAGGTCTTTTTTTCAAAGAGTTTGTAAGGATACATGGTTTTCCTCTCAATATTGTCACTGATAAAGACTCCAAGTTTGTGGGTAAATTTTGGAGGACTCTCTGGAAGAAATTGGGTACCAATCTATCATTTTCTTCAACATACCACCCTCAAACTGATGGATAAACTAAGGTGGTTAATATATCTCATGGAAATCTCCTTAGATTCCTTACCAAGCAGCATGGACAAGGCTGGGACTTGGTGATTGGACAAGCTAAATATGCATACAATGATTCAGTCAATAGGAGTACAGGGAAGAGTCCATTTAAGGTTGTGTATGGCTTACATCCTAGAGGGATACTTGAACTTAGAGATCTTGGAGGCATGGACAAAAGGAGTGCCCAAGGAGAAGAATTTGTCATCACCATGAAGGAGATTCATGATCAAGTTAAAGTTTCACTTCAACAAAGTGCTGATAAGTACAAACTCAGAGAAGATGTTAAGAGGAAACATGTTCAGGTCAAGGTAGGGGATTTGGTGATGGCCTACCTAAGGAAAGAGAGACTACCCAAGGACCAACCCTCCAAACTACTCATGAAGAAAATAGGCCCTCTCCGGGTGATTCATAAATTTGGCAACAGTGCATATGAAGTTGAACTTTCACCAGAATTGGGAATATCTACCATATTCAATGTGTGTGATCGAACAACTTTCAAGGGGTCTTTGAATGATGCAGCACCTGATTCATCTCTTGTGGAGGAGGATGTAGATTGGGTCAAGGATCTTCCACCTAGAAGGCCATTTGAATTGGACTGCATTCTTGACTCCAAGATGATAAAAAAACCAAAAAAGGAGTGTACAAGGACTACTTGGTCAAATGGAAGGGGCTTCCTGAATCTGAAGCTACATGGATGTCTGAAAGGGATATCATCAAGAATGGAACCACAGTCACCCGGTTAGCCAGTCAAGGGACTTGAGTTTTCCTGTCTCGAGGAGTATGGTGTAGCAACACTAGGATACATGTATACATCATTAGGATGTGTGTTGTTACATGGTGATGTTTTGTGGTAGGATGTGTGTTGATCCATGTTGATGTCCATGGTGATCCTAAGACAATGTAATAAGCCATAAGGCTCCTAGATGTGTAAATTTGGTCTAAATCCTTATATGGGAATTTTATATGTGTTTTTGGTTTTTAGAAGTCTTGGATATGTTGGGTGTTCATTCTTGTCCTTTTGGTGTGAAGGCAAGAGCCAAATTGTCATAATGGTCAAAAGTTGCAATGTTGGCATGAGTAACTTTGTCAAGTTTTGCATATTTTTTGGTTACCCAATGATTAGTTGGTTGAATGTAGATGTTGGGGGTGGTTGGAGGAGTTCCTTGGCATGATATAAGCCTAAGAAACAATGCCACAAAGCTAGAAGAATCTAGTGATGAAAATCTTGCTTCCAAATCAGACTAAAACTATAATTTACTCCATTTTCCTTATGTTTTCTGCACTTTGTATGGATTTGTACAGATGGTTTGCATGAATTACATATAGGATAAGTTGAGGCTATGAATTATCTTTCATTTGGAGTTGGTGTGAGGTCTTTAATCCATTTGGTTTGTAAGTTAGAGAATTTTCTTTGTCGGTCTAGGAAACCCTTAAAATGAGGGTTTTGATGCAAAAGGGGTCACAATTCAACATTCCACCATAAGAATGGCCTAAAACCTTGGGGAGCATTGAATTGGATTGTATATTAAATGTTCCAAGTGGTTTTAGAGGTGGGAAGTGTCATTTGCAATTTTTAAGATGATGGCCTAGGCTTGACATCTCTTATGTGGCAAGCCTGTGCAGTAGAGGAAGTTGATGAAACCCTTGGACAACAGATTAAAAGGTGAGTGAACTTGGCATGGTAGGGACCCTTGAACATTTAAAGACCTCTTAAAATTTCCCAATATTCCTTCTAATATGTTTGGTGAAGACTTTTAGTGCCAAACCTCCAATACCGGCTAGTGAGGCATAATTAGTGGTAATGTGGACAAACCTCTTAAACACATAAACTAGATGCCAAAGTGTGAAGTTTCTAAGAGAATCCAAATCTATTATTTATTCTATGGTTTATTAAAGGAGATTGGAAGAGATTGTGCAAAAACCCAAATAGTAGGCCTAATTGCTTGTAGCCCTTACTAGGTCTTTAAGGGTAAACAATATTGGGGATCTTGTAGAATTTGTTTAAGAGGTCCAAATCAATGAAAATGCCTTGTCTCACATGATATTTCATCCATAAATGCCATACTTCACCATTTGAGAAAAAGATCCTATTTTCTAAGGGTTTGGGGTTGGAGGGGTTGAGTCAATAGGAGTAGAAGACTCCTTGTCAATTTGGAGTTGTCTTATTGTGAGAGATCCTTGGGAAGGATACCAAGCCTTGGGAAGGTTGAAGACATTACACCATTAGATGATGTCTAATGAAGACCCTTTGAAGAGAGAAACCAATCAAGTTGTTTACAACACCATACCCTCTACATCAAACCCCCAGCTTCCAAAGTTCACAACTCCAGATGTCTGGAACACCCAAGTTCCGAAGTGCCTAAGTCCGAAACCCCAGAAAGCCAAGTTTCCAAATTCTCTACTTAATAGGTCCACTGCTTTTCACAACTTGTTTCTGATTTCATTCCCCGAATTCATACAAGGGTGTCTTCTAGAGGTAGTTTCTAGTTTGAATAAATCTCATCTTCAGGCCCTAGAAGGTAGAGAGGTAGACCTTCATTATCACCAGTTAGGGAGGTCAGGGTTGTAAACACTCAATCTCCCATGTTTCATTCTACACCTCCATTTACAATACCATTACTATCAAGGTCTCCCACCACTCATATCAATAGACAATTGTTTCACATTGCAATAAATCAGGTTTTTATTATGGGGGGTCCCCTTATTTTGACTCAATGGAATGGTATACCAGTGGCTACATTAAAGAGTATACCATACTTCATTGGTGAAACAACTACTACACCTATTGAGCACATTCAAGACATTGCAACATATGCTCCATTCATAATGTCACCTAGGATGATGTTGCCATCAGACTCTTAGCCACATTTTTGAAAGACAAAGCTTTGCAGTGGTATACAGGGTTGTCATCTAGCTCCATTCACAATTGGGATGAATTGGGGGAGAGATTGTGCAACCATTTCAAAGACAAAAGTGATCACCTATCACTTGTGGAGCAGTTGACTATGATTAAGAGGGCACCTCATGAGTTCATGGGAGATTTCAATTTCAGATTCGATAAGACATGGAATAAAATTATTCCTCTAGTGAAGCCATCTCCAAATCATGCCTTCTTGTATTATCTTAGAGCTCTCAACAACGATATAACTGTCATGGTAAAATCAATGGGTGGAGCCTCTTTCCCGAGTGCATATGACATGGCCATAAGGGCAAAAAATTGTTTGATTCAGGCTGGGAAGATAGCTCCAAGGCCTTCAATGTCTCTCTTCCCAAAATGTCCTACTCAACAACCCACCTTGGCTCCTATCCCCATGGTGCTCATAGGTCAACCATCCACACCCTCTACATCCTCCAATGAGCTCCATGAAGTCAAGACTCTATTGCAAAACTTTATCAATGAGTTGGTGATGCTAAAGGGGCAACAAGCCAAGCATAGTAGACCTTATCAAGCACAAAATCAAAACTATAAATAAAATAGGCCACCCTTTCAAGGGAAAAACCAATGGAGCAATGCCAGGCCTTTGAATAGTGTGAACCCCATAGGTGCAAGCAAATCAAAAGTGATAGTTCCAATGCAAAATAACCTTGCCCAAGAGTAAGATTGGTGTCAACCATGAAATCAACCACATAACCAAGGTGCATGCCAAAGAGGAGCATTTGTCTAAGCCTTAGTAGTATAGGATGAGCCAACCACTTCTGTCTAGCAATATGACCCAAATCAGCCTAGTGTTGGCACTCAGGCTTACTTGTAAGGGGATTCTAGCTTTGTCAATTGACAGGCTTCAAAATTCTGTGGTTTGAATCAAACAAATGGTGAGTCTATGCTACAATATACAAGGTCAAAGAAGAGAGCCATGGAGGCTGTCTCACCTTCAACATCAACCCAAGCTCCAATTCCCAATGTAGCTGTCCATGATACAAGCCAAAGTACCTTGCAAGTGAGAAAGAGGTAGGAAGATGCCCAAGTCATCCAAAGAGAAAAGGTAGACCTTGTAGCCTCAAAGGGGCCTCTAAAATCAGTTGGTCTTCCTTTCAATATAGTTGATCAAATGAAGAAGGCCAACCTCAATGTCACTATGTGGGAAGCCCTTTCCATCCCATATCAAAGGGATTTGCTGAAGAAGGCACTGAAGGACATCAACTATTTAGGTGATGAGGCAACAATCAGTAGAAAGGCAGTCTCCACCAGTTTGGTGCAACCCAAAGAGGAAGAAGATTCAAGCAAGATCAACAAGCCTCTCCCCTTCTATCTCTCCTTAATCATAGGATATAACTTGGTTCACAACTGCATGATAGATTCAAGATATATTAGCTTAGTCACGCCTAAGAAGGTAGCTGATCTTCTTGGCATAGAATATGAACCTGTGACTAAAGGGGTGGTCCAATTGGATGACACTTCTATTAAGACAATTGGGGTTGTTAAAAATTTGAATTTAACCTTGCATGCATTCCCTGGTTGCACTGTCTTGCAAGATGTATCAATCATCAACCTCCCTGCCTTCTTTGCCATATGCCTATTTAGAGACTTTACCACCAAGATAGGTGGGTAATTGTCTTCTAATTGGTTCCACATGATATTTCGAACAAGGTATGGTACCAAGGTTACCATAAGGGAAGAGCCCATTACGCAAAACCACATTGAGCCCTACACCCCCAACCCTATGAACATGAATTTCACTTTGCATGAAGAGGGGAAGGAGTGCATTGTCCTTGAGCCTAATACTCTTTTCCCTGATTGCTTGCTAGATGAATGGGCCAATTCTTTTTAGTTTGATCCATTAAATGAGACTAAAGAGGCTAGACTTCGAACCTATTGTATCCATGAAGAGGATACTCCTATCCCTAACCTCATCAAGGAACACAAAGACTCAGAGGGGTTATGGAGCATGTTTTTTGATGATTCAAGAAATAAGAATGGTGCAGGTGCTAGTGTGATGCTTGTTTCTCTTGAGAAAGAGAAATATTTCTTCTCTTTTAGGCTTTAGTTTGGTTGCACCAACAATGTCGCTGATTATGAAGCCTTGATCGAAGGTCTCCAACTTGCATAAAGAAAAAAGATTAGATCTTTGAAAGTATTTTGAGATAGTGAGTTGGTTGTTAATCACATCTAAGCTTAAAGTATAACAAAGAACAACCTACTCAAAGCATACAAGCATAGGGTTTGGGATTTGATTGAAGGGTTGAAGGCCTTCAATATCGAGAATATTCCAAGAGGTTAGAACAAGAATGTTGATAGGCTTGTAGTGATTGGTGCTCAATTTGACATACCAATGCATGTTGTAAGTGAGAAGGAGAAACACATCAGGCTTGTTGTAAGGCTTGCTGTCCCAGACAATCGAGTAAATTGGAAAGTGTTTGAAAGTGATCAACAAATTATCAACTTCTTGTAAAATGAAGCTAAATTTTTTGATAAAAATTAGTCTCAGCTGCAAGACTAGTATGGAGATCAAATCATGCAACTCAACTCCAACAAGCTGTCCAAAGGTCTAGTTACCTTGGAGGGCATTTTAACTCGGATGATCAGTTGAAGAAGAAGATGAACTTGGTAGCAAAGAGGGGGGATTTCAATCCAGTTGTTGTCACTGAAGGTAGGTCTCTAAACTTGGGCAAGGTGTGTTCCTCAACTGAACAAGAGGCCTTTGTTGAGCATTGCCAAAAATATGATGACATAGTTACTTGGACCTATGAAGATTTGAAGGGTTTTGACCCTATCTTAGCCCAACATACTATAGAGATAAACCCAGATGCAAAGCCATTTAGAAAAAATCAAAGGCAAATAAACCCCAAGATTGAGCCACTAATGAGGAATGAGGAAGGAGTTCACCAAGCTCATAGAAGCCAATGTCATCTTCCCTTTCAAGCAATCCTCCTAGGTGGCCAACCTTGTTCCTATAAGAAAGAAGATTGGGGAAATCAAACTATGTGTAGACTTTAGAGATCTCAATAGATCCTCCCTCAAGGATCACTATCCCTTTCCCTCTCTGGAGAAGATTCTCCAAAAGGTCAGTGGCTCGGAAAGATTTTCATTCTTTGATGGGTAATCATGCTACAATAATATTTTAGTTCAAGAATCAGACCAATACAAGACTGCATTTACTACTAAGTGGGGTACCTATGATTATTGTAAAATGCCTTTTGGGCTAACCAATGCAGGTGCCATGTTTCAAAGAGCAATGGACATGGCTTTCAAGGGTGTATTAGCAAAATTTGTGCTTATATACTTGGATGACATAACTATTTATTCAAAGCATGCAACTGAGCATTTTGGTCATATTGAGCAAGTGTTCATGAAATGCAAGGAGTATGGTGTGTCCTTGAACCCTAGCAAGTGTGTATATGCTACTGATCAAGGAAGGTTGCTAGGACACATTGTATCCAAGGAGGGATTGACCATTGATCCAGAGTGAGTGGAGGCTATTCTTTCTCTTCCACTCCATAGTCACAAGAAAGGATTGCAAATTTTCCCTGGTAGGATCAACTTTGTGAGGAAGTTCATTCCCAACCTTGCCACCATGGCAAAACCCTTCACTTCCATGTTGAAGAAAAACTTGGTTTTCAGTTGGACCAAGGAGGGGAGGGATGGTTTTGAAGAGATCAAACAAGCAATTACTCAGGCCCCAATTTCTCAGGCCCCTATCCTTGTCAATCCTAACTATGAAAGGGATTTTATCTTCTATACCTTCGGAGGAGAATCCAACATCTCAACTGTCCTAACACAACTAAACCATGATAATTTGGACAACATATTGCTTTCTTTAGTGTGGGGCTAAAGGACTATGAGCTTAAGCATAGCTATGTAGAGAAGCAAGTCCTCACCATTGTAAGGGCATTAAAAAAGTTCAAACACATGATGTCTAACAACAAGATCCAGCTCTTAGTTCCACAGGCAAGTGTCAAGGATTTCCTTCTAAACAAAGAAATCAATGAGAAGAGGGCTAGGTGGATAACCAAGGTCATGGAGTATGACATCAACATCAAGATCACCAAGCTTGTAAGAGGCAGGGGCCTACGTGAACAACTTGTCTCATCTTCTGAGACTACTTCAGATGTCACCTTTGTGTTGCAAGAGGATCAACAAACTAGCAATGCCACTCAATTTAGTTGGGTAAGTGAAATGAACACCTTCTTAATGGAAGGTAGATACCCCCAAGGTCTAGAGAGGACTAAAAGAAGGCATTTCAGGTTGCATTCCATTCCCTATGTCTTAGTGAATGTAACTCTTTTTCGAAGAGACTCTAATGGAGTCTTGCTAAGATGAATCGAGAAAAACCAATTCAATAGATTGTTAGGGGAATTTCATGATGGCTCTTCCGGGGGGCCACTTGTCTACAAGGACCATGACTATCAAAATAATGAGGGCTAGTTATTACTGGCCATCCTTATTCAGTAACTCACATAGATGGGTGAAGAATTGCAAGAAATTTGATCTCTTCTCTAGAAAGAAAAGACTAGCTGCCTTACCTCTTCACCCTATCCAAGAAGATCAACCATTCACACAATGGGGTTTAGACTTCATTAGCATGATAAATACACCTTCTAGTACTGGCCACAAGTGGATCTTTCCCATAATAGATTACTTCACCAGGTGGACAGAGTCAGTCGCATTGAGGGATGCCATTGAGGCCTCAGTGTTGGAATTGTGACAAGATTAGGTGTCCCCTCCACCATCATATCAGACAATGCTAGTGCATTCATTGGAACCCAAATTAGTTCTTGGAAAGTTAAGCATGGTGTATACTTGAAGACATCATCCAACTATTACCCTCAGGGTAATGGCTTGGCCGAATCTTCCAACAAGAACCTAATCAGGATAATTAAAAGGAAGATGAAGACAATCAGAGGGAATTGGCATACTAAGTTAGGGACAACCTTATGGGCTAACGGGATCACACCCAAGAGGGTGATCTATAACTTTCCTTTCATTCTAGTATATGGGATGGAAGAAAGACTCCCAAATTCCCTAGAGTTACCCTCTCTTGAACTAGCATATCAACTGAAATTGATAGATAATGATGCCATGACAATAAGGTTGGTTGAGCTGATGGAGTTGGAGGAGGTTAGAAGCTAGGCTATGCATATAATTGAGACTCATCAAGATAAGGTTAAGAAAGTTTTTGACGAAAAAGGCTACTAATAAAGTCTTCAAAGAGGGAGATCTAGTTCTAAAGTGGGATGCAGATAGAGACAAATATGGGCGACACTCCAAATTTGATACTATTTGGAGTGGTCCATATGTCACCACTAGTTGCAAGAAGGCCAATGCATTTCATCTCTCTAGGCTTGATGGTGAAGTTATTCCAATCCCAGTGAATGGGATTCATTTCAAGCTCTGCTTCTGAAGAGGGTGTTGATGACTATGTAAATATTAGACTAGAAGTTGTTTTGATTTCAAAAGTGCTTGTGCACTTGCCACATTCGCCTTAAGAGGGTGTGCGCTCTAGTCTCCAATTTTCCTCCGAGCAATGGAACACACATGTTTTGGGCCTTTTCAATGACATAGTGCCCAATGGATGCTCAAGGATTCTTAACTTCATTCTTAGCAGTCAAGCATCCCACAAAAATTGCCAAAAATATTGTCATTTTATGACACTCTTGGTCCATCAGTAAGAACCAATTAGAGATAGGATCCATGGACCAGTGCTGCACTAGTTGATCAAGGAGAAAAGAAGAAGAATTATGAGGTGAGAAGTGTTGTCTTGTTTGGAGGAAGTAATTTCCATTTGCTTCCCTTTACTTTCATGTTCCTTGGAACTCTGAAACCCCGAGGTTTCAAAGTTCCTTCTCTTTGCTTTCTCTTCTTTTCTTCTCTGGAACTCCTGAACCCCAAGGTTCCAAAGTTCCTCCCTTTCCTTCCCCTTCCTCTTTTGTTCTCTGAAACTCTGGAACCCCGAGGTTCCAAAGTTCCCTTTCCTTGCCTTCTTCGAAACTCCAAAACCTTGAGGTTTCAAGGTTTTGAAGTTCCTTTCTTTGAACCCCTTTCTTTTCCTAGAACTCCGGAACCTTGAGGTTCTGAAGTTACTTCCCTCCTTGCCTTTTCTCTATCTCTAAAATTCTAGAACCCTAAGGTAACTAAGTCCTTTCCTTTTTGTCTTTCCCTCTTCTCTGGAACTCTAAAACCATGAGGTTTTGAAGTTCCTTCCTTTGCCTTTTTTTAGTTCCCTAGAAATCCTGAACCCTGAGGTTTCGAAGTTCCTTTGCTAGGTCTCCTCTTTTTCCTTTTTCTTAGTCTCTCCTTCCCTTTCTCGGAACTTCGGAACCTTGAGGTTCTAAAGTTCTCCTTCCCCTTCCCCGAAACTCTAGAACCTTGAGGTCCCAAAGTTCCTTCCTTGTCTTCCTCACTTCAGGAACCCGAGTTCTTGAAGTCCTTTGACTTCTTTCTGGTTTGCAACACTTCTGGAAGACGTGATTAATACTTAAAGCTTTAAATGCTTCGATGACTGTTGTGACTTGTGCACCTTCTTTTGTTGAGCCATAGGGGTGAATTTAATGATTTTCACAATATTTACATCAAGAGAGGTACAGGGCCATGCTTGTTATGGTAACTTATGTCATGTCTGCATTCTCTGACTTTGGAAGGTCAGCCAATCCACCTTTCTCAGGGTTGCATTTTCAGGGTATGACAAGGTTGCTTGCATGTACAGAAAGTCAGGGTGCATGCACTTCCCTGCACTCCCAAACTGACATTTTCTCGCACACAAGGGTCATGATCACTCTTGTAACTGATTTTCTATATAAAGGCTATTAAAACTCATTATAAAGGGTTCTCTCCCTACTAGCTTGAGATATTCTATGCTCTTTCACTTCTCTTGTATTTATCTTGCATTTTTGCAGCTGTAAGTTTGGCCATTGGCCTTATAATGAATTGAAATCATCATTCTTTCCTTCCTTCTGTAATAACCCACTTAACTTAATCCAAAAACTCAACTGATTTTTTTTTTTAATATATAAAAAATATTGATTTCTTATTCTTACTTATTTTTATTTATTTTGATTCAATCACATACTCAAGTACATCTACCCAAATGAGATAGGCATCCATCCAACTAGGATAGGCATATGGCCATATGGGTTAGGCATCTATCCATACGAGACTAGGCATCTAACCATACAAGTTAAGCATTTAACCATACGGGTTAGGCATCTGTCCATACGGGACAAGAGGTTTCATCTATCGAATCCGGGATAGGCATCTACCCAAATGGGGTAGGCATCTATTCATAAGAATAGGATATGCTCTAGCCAGAGACTTTAGACTCATTGGGACCATCCGGGTCTTGAGCCACTCTCTAAAGACTACACTCTCCTACTAGGAGTGCACTGAGGTCACCGTCCTTAGGTGTATAAAAGTAATTACATAAACAAGCTTGATTTCTGCCTTAGAATTTGTCCTAAAGCCTTGGGAAGTCAAGCGAATCCATACGAGATTCCTTCTGAGTATGCATTGAATTAATTTTAACCTTTCAATTAATATTTGCACCATTTGATTAAAAGACCAAGGAGCTTAGAGAAAAAAACTACTCATAAAATCCTAATTCTCATCCCCCAACGCCTGAGTACAAGGGACAACTTCGTCGGACCTAGATTGCCTACATACCTATTTTGGCATGAGATCAAGGCGTAAAGTATGTAGTTCTGGTTTCTAACTATGGTTTAATGTAAACTATTTGGTGGGTATGCAACCCTTTCTAGGGTCAATGTCCCATACAGTCCCTCTGTGTTTGCTACCCACGATGGTAGCTCTATAGAAAAAAGGCTCAAGGTGGGCTTTCGCTTGTGACCTAAAATAACAAAGTTCCAATTCCTATTTAAAACGTTACCCTTAAATCATTATCATCCTTTGAAAATCATCAAGATAGATAAATTCCAAATCGTCACACACCACCAAACCCCGATGGGGTTTTTTAAGGTTTAACTAAGTGGATGTAAATTTCTTTTAAAATATTATCCTTTTAGATTATCGATCCAAGGGGGATTACCTGCCCCTTGGATTTTTAACTTCCATATGACCCTTATTTATCCTCGGCGATTTATAGGGATGATGCCACAGACATCGTTAGTGCAGCTTTATTAGGCATTAAGTGTAGTAGTTCAGCACGACGACATTAACCGTAAGTGTGACTTGGAGGCACCATAGATACTGAACACTGCTAAGGTTTTGGTTTTGTCTCCTCTTGTTTAGTTGTCTAACTAAGAATTCTAATTTTGAAATCATGAATCTTATGTAAACCAATATATTAATACAATCATGAAAAATAACTATAGTATACAAATAATTTATGCTTGAAAACTTGTAAAATTATAACTTATGAAAAAATTCTTGGAAGGTACTAAATTGATTAAAGACAATCCAATGCTTAGGTAGAAGGCCTTAGAAATGAATTTCAACACTTACTTGATTGAAGGAAAAAATTAATATTAATAAGCTTGAAAGTAACTACATTATTGATAACCATCTAATTCTTCCACTTGAAGCAACATAAATTCTTGTTGGCATATGTGCAGAGTTTGATGACATGATGATATTGTATGTTGTCATTGATGTCAATATGTTGAAGTGTGAACCGGTATATAGAAGTAAGCAAACTGGCAAGAGAACCGGTATGATGATGTGAACTGGTATATGTGAAAAAGTGAAGCGGTATGTTTGTTCAAGTGAACTGGTATGTTGAAATATGAACCAGTATATGCAAAGTTTTGTATCGAGATTTCATTTGATATGACTACCGGTTGGTAGTCTTAGCTTTAGGGTTTCTGATTGATGCATTTCAAGTCTCTGTGATTCGACCAACGACATCTATGATGGGTTAGCATTGAAATGGAGATCAAATCATGTTTCCACGTCAGTCTTGTGCCTATGAAGGATTTCCTTGAGGATCTTGCATGAAGAAGATTGATCCTATCTACCTCAGGAATGTGCGAAGTCTTAGTAAACGATGGAGAGCGCATGATGGGTTATTAGCTTCCAGAAGCGGCAAAGAATGAATGATGGAGAATGTCTTGAGATCTATTCAAGACTATTTTATTCAATGCAATGTGTTTTGAATGATCAGGATTAGACCGACTGTATTGATAACCTAAATGTTTAGAGTTTAGGGTTTATGCTACCGACCTATCTGTTTCCTATAAGGTCGATGATGATTTGCATTGTGAAGTTGTTGGCAAATATTATGTGTGTATCCAAGTGAAGAGATACTTGATTCTTTCCAGATCGGAGAAGTGTGTTGATACCTACAGAGTGTGATTGCAGAAGCAAAGAAGCTAAAGTGGATCTACCTTGGCATTTAGTGCTGTTATCAGATCAGTGTAGTACCTGTTGACTTCTAACCATTTCAGCAGTTGGAAAATCCCTTAATTGGGTAGCTTTACTAGGCTTTATGTAAATCCTTTAACAGGTGACTCAAATCAATGAGTTCTTCAAATCCTCTTGCGAGGTAACCTTTAACATGGTTCTAACCTTTAATCGAGTATTTAGCCATCCCTTCATTGGGTGATCCCTAGCAGGATCGGTTCCTAGCAGAACCTATTGTAAAGTCCTTAACCAGATCAGGCTCCTAACAAAGTGGACTTTAGAAGAGTCCAAAGAACAACTTGTGGGTATTCATCCCCATCGTGGTTTTTCCCAGTTGGGTTTCTATGTGAAAAATTAATGTGTTATGTGTGATGCCTTTTCATCTGATGATTAGTATTTTCTGTTAAGTGGTAATGCATGTTGATCCAGTGGTCTTTACATTTCACGTGTATTACTTGTTTATGCATATGGGTGAAGTGGAAAAGTGATATTAGGTGTGGTGAAGATCTAAGTGTTACCGATTTACGTCTTTCACAGTCATACTGTGTTTTACCGGTAGTACCCTATTTTAGATCGGTGATACTGTTTACCAATTAGTTTAGTCTTTGTAGTCAAAGTGGTTTAAGGAAGTTTTTGTCTATACTGATTCACCCCCCCTCTTAGTATCCGTTGAGTACTCACTATTCATCATTATCCATCAATTGGTATCAGATCATCCTCTAGGTCCTCTGTGTTGTAAGCTTAATCACTTGAGGAAAAGATCCTATTCTAATGATGAAAAGGGAAGGTCCTAAGTTCAATAGAGACAAATTTAAGAAATGGAAGGACAAAATGAAGATATACATTAAAAGAATGGGTGCTCAATGCTGGAGCTATGTTGAGAATACTTATGTTGTCCCTACCGGTACTCTCACTGATGATCAAAGAAGAGAAATTCAGGAGAATGGGCAAGTCATGGAAGCTCTTATTAGCAGCCTTTCTGATGTTGAGTTTATTGATGTTCAAGAAAAAGACAATCCCAAAGATGTATGGGATACTCTGGAGTCTATCTATGGTGGTGATTAGCATGTGAAGCAAGATAAGGAAGAAAGCCTTTGAGGAAAGTTTGAAGATATGCAGATGGTTGAAGGAGAGACCATTCAACAATATGGGATAAAGATTAAAACTATTGTTGGAGACATCAAGAGTGCAGGAGGTATAATGGATGATTCCACCATTGTTAGCAAAGTTTTGAGAACCTTATTACCAATCTATGCAATAAGGGTCGCCGCTATTCAAGAGTTGAGATCAATTGACAAGACAAAGGTGTCCCTTGATTCTATCATTTCTAAATTGACCGCTTATGAGCTAAACAATTATGATGGCAGTGTTCAGAAGACTGATTCAACCTTTAAAGCATCTATTGCACTATCTAGAAAGGGTAAATAAGTTAGTACAAATTATGAACCTATACAAAGCAGAGATATGGATGATGAATAAATCCTGATGGAATTTGAAGCTCTTCTAGCCAAGAGACTTCCTAAGGGAATCAGTAAATACAAAGGTAAGCTCCCTTTGAAATGCTTTTATTGTAATAGGATTGGACACATTGCTATTAACTGTCCTAATGGTGATAATAAGGACAAACTAGAGAGGTTCAAAAAGTTCAAAGGAGGAAATAAGAGAAGCTGTCTTGTTGCAGTTGATGAAGGTGTCACTGATGATGAATCAGAAGATGAAGAAAGTGAAGACATAGTATTTGTAGATGTCAAGGAAGATGTGTTAGACAAGAAGGCTCTTGTCTCTCACTTTGATAATTCTAATGAATGGATTATTGACAGTGGTTGTTCTCACCACATGACTGGTGATCGGAGAAAGTTTTTGTCTTTGGAAGAGTATGATGGAGGTGTAGTCCGATTTGGTAATGATGCACCTTGTATGGTAAAAGGAAAAGGATCCATCTCTCTAAATGGAAAAAGCAGTGTTGACAATGTGTATTGGGTAGAAGGTCTCAAGCATAACCTTTTGAGTGATGCTCAGCTGAATGATAATGGATTCACTCTAGAATTCAAAGATAGAGTGTGCAAAATAAAAGGAAAGAGTGGTGAACTGATGCCACCGGTATGTAGACCAAAGGTAACCTATTTCAGTTAAATGCAACTATCAGCCAATGTCTAATGGCTAAGTATGATGACAATTAGATATGGCATAGGAGACTCTTCCATGTAAATTTTGATAATATTGTGAAGGCCAGTAAGATCAAGGTAGTTAGGCGATTGCCTGTACTAAACAAACTAGAGAATCTTTTGTGTAGAGAATGTCAACTGGGGAAAGTGTCTTCCTCAACCTTCAAAGGTAAATCTTTCACAGCAGAAAATTTACTTGATCTTGTGCATACTGATTTGTGTGGTCCTATGAAAACTAGGAGTGTTCAAGGAGATAGGTACTTTATGATTCTTAGTGATGATTGCTCAAGAATGATGTGGGTCACATTCTTGAAAGACAAGTATGAATCTTTTGGAAAGTTCAAAGCCTTCAAAGCACTAGTTGAAAAGGAAAGTGGTAAGAGAATCAAATGCCTTAGAACCGATCAAGGAGGTGAGTTCACCTTTGGAGAATTCAATAAGTACTGTGAAGAGAATGGCATCAAGAGGCAACTATCTTCCCCCCAAACTCCACAACAGAATGGCCTAGTAGAAAGGAAGAACCAGACTATAGTTGAAGCAGCCAAAACAATGCTAATCCAAGGAAAGGTTGCTCACACTTTTTGGAGAGAAGCGGTGAGCACCGCAGTCTACACTATGAACCGAGTACTCATCAAGAAAGGTAAGGATAAAACACCTTATGAGTATTGGATGAGTAAGACTCTTGTAGTAAGCTACTTTAGAGTGTTTGGCAGCAAGTGTTATATCAAGAGGAGTGAACACTAGAGAAAGTTTGATGCAAAATGTGATGAGGGAATATTCCTAGGATATTCCACCAAGAGCAAAGCTCTCAAGTGTTTCAACAATAGGACTCAGAGAATTTTTGAAAGTATCAATGTTAAAGTTGATGAAACCTCTGAGAAACATGAGGAAACTGATAGTGAGCAAGTGGTAGATGAACTAGTTGTAACCTTCTAGGAACTCCCTGCAAAACAACCAAGTACCAGTAATAGTGCTCCTACACCGGTAGATGTTGATGCTAATGAAGATGAGGCTGACGAAGAAAAGAAAGAGGAATCTGTTAAGATTATTCCTAGGTATGTAAAGCTGAATCATGATCCAAAGTAGATCATAGGAGATAAGGATGCATGAATTTTTAGAAGAAGAAAGGTTAGAGAAAACTCTTGCATGATCTCTAAATTTGAGCCTAAAACAATTAAAGAAGCACATAAAGATGAAGACTAGATCAAGGCTATGGAAGAGGAACTTGACCAGATAGAAAAGAATGGTACATGGTCTATGGTACCCAGACCTGAGAATAAAAATGTTATTGGCACCAAATGGGTTTTCAAAAACAAGCTAAATGAAGATGGCATAATGGTAAGAAACAAAGCCAGACTGGTGTGTAAGGGATATGCTCAAGAAGAAGGAGAAGAGTATGGAGAAACCTTTGCTCCAGTAGCTATATTGGAAGGAGTTCAAATGCTTCTTGCATATGCAGCCTTCAAGGGATTCAAAGTGTATCAGATGGATGTAAAATCTGTATTCCAGAATGGAATACTTGAAGAGGAAGTGTATATAGAGCAACCAGATGGGTTTTCTCTATCAGAAGATAGTGACATGGTGTGTAGACTACATAAAGCCTTGTATGGATTGAAGCAGGCACCTAGAGCATGGTATGACCGTTTACACTCCCATCTTGTGAAGATTGGATTTAAAAGAACAAGTGAAGATAGCAATATCTATCTGAAGTTAGAAGGAGATCAAATTCTGATCTATGAAGTATTTGTTGATGACATAATTTTTGGTGGAGATGACAAGATGAGTCATGATTTTGCAGATGAGATGAAGAAGGAATTTGAGATGTCACTTATAGGGGAGATTAAGTTCTTCATTGGACTACAGATTCAAGAAATGAAAGATGGCACTAATACATTTGGGGTCAAATTCCGACGGAGGTTTCCGACGGACAAGGAGCATTGTGTGAAAATTTGATTTTTTTAAAAAAATATGCCCATGTTCATTGGAATAATGACGACATCGGGCATTTTATTAAAAAAAAAAACACAATGCATTTTCATTTTGATCGAAGCAATTCGAAGCAAGTTGCGACCATCTTGCCTCCCTGCCCCCCCCGCCGGAGTGATCTCTGCACAAGAAAGGTAAGGGCAACTAATTTTTTTCCGCAATCATATTGAGACTAATTTCTTTTTGCAAATTAACCCATTTTGTGAATTAATCACATGCCATGTGTATGCTACCCCATTTTGCGATTTTTGTTATTGGAGCATTTGCAACTAATTTCTAACAAAAAACCCCCTCGATTATGCTTTGATGGATGTCCATACCTTGTTCCAAAGCTCCTATTTTGGCACACGCGGGGAGGATGCTGGAAAATGTTGCAAAGAAATGTTTTTAACAAAATACAACATTTATGGATCATGAAACCCTTGACCCAATAGATACTACACATGCAAAGCTCGAAATGAGTTAATAAAATGTTTTTGAACCAAATGCTTAACAATATTTAGACACGACAGTAACGAGGATTTTTACAAAAACAACCCTTAATCATACAATAAATATACATACCAGTTTGTATATTTATCAGACACGGGCTACTAGTTACATAGTTGAAAATATAACAATCAATGGGAAACAGGGTAACAAACTTTTACTTTTCAAACCTTGAAACAAAATGAGAATAATGAAAAGATACACATAAATATCCATTGTAACTAAAACCAATGCCTTTCATTCACTATTCAATGAGTCATCGACTTCCTTACCAAACTATCATGGAATGTCCAAATTTCTTCCTCATCCAAGAAGCAAGAAACCTAACTATCGTGTGTCATAGCCAAAGCTCGAGATATTGTAAATGAATTTTGATGAGATGATAAAAAAAAGTTAAGTATAATATATTCCCATTTTCTAGTGACATAAAGTGACCCATTCTTTTAATACCTTTAGAAAGTGTTTCAAGCCCAAAGTCTTTTAGACACTTTATTCAATGCCATTAGAAAACTACTAGGCAACAATTCTCTTAGCCAATGATCAAAACCATATAACATAGGCTCACATATTCAAATAGTATCACCAAATTTGATATTCTATGCAATATAAACAAAGACTGGAGTAAATATATGAATGATGAGTCTTACTAATAAGAACCTTTTCCAAGTACATATTAAATTTTATCTTTGTCAACCTATATCATATGGTAATGTATCCTTTTTCAAACCATGTAATTGTATTTGCATATGATCACTATATTTTTCTATAGCAACCAAAGTCAATGAAGATACATGCTAAGAGATGATTGTTCACTGATGTCATTGTAATGTGAATCCTGTAGTGTTCTTTTTTCATTGTTCTACTATGCTTCTCAAGCTACACCAACATAGTTTTATTTAATGGCTTTGTTTTGATAGTGATTTCTCCATGGCTTCCACTGTCTTTTTCTTGGCACATTCAATGCATTGTCATCTATCACTACTATTTATTGTCCTTTTTACCTTTATTGAGGTTGTTCTCATACATGTCATTCACTTTGTCTATGAGTATATCTCAACCAATTCACTATTGTGAGTAGAAATAAAAGATTAGTCTCATCTCTTTTACTATTTTAGACCTTCATAGTAATCTTTGCAATATATCATTTCCTTCCAATTATATGGAATAATTATTTTCTTTTTATGGAATGTGTTGAAGGCTTGAGTGTGTCTTCTTGAACAAAAAGAGGACTTAGAGAAAGTAGATTCACATAAGGATAGGTGGATTTTCCTAAAGATGAAGGGATAAGACTTAACAAAAAGAGGACTTAGGATGATGACAAGGAGGATTCATTTAAGGATATGGCATATTCACCTAAGGGATAGTGTATTCTCCCAAGAATATGGAAAAATTATTGATTGGTGGAATGACATACTAGATCAAGGAATGATACAAGGGTAGATTCACCTAAATATAGGGTAAATTTAGCTAAAAGGGTACCCATGAGATTGTGGTACTGAGTACCTATCTATGGATGGTGTATTTGTATACAAGTATGATGAAACCATGCTTGTGTATGATGACACAAAGTCCAGATCTCTATTATTTGAGACACCATTTTATTAGCATATCCAATTAGGGTAATTTATGGGTTTAATTATGGATCATGTTGTCTATTTCCATGCACTATTGAACTTATTTGGATGTATTGTGATTATTTTAATTTTGAAGTTATAAATAAATTATGTTTGTACCTTAGAAAGGGTAACTCCAATTGATGTTTGGCCAGTTTATTTGAAAACTTATGGCGATTATTACCCTATGTTATGTAATGGAGTTATTTTTACACTAAGTAATTAACTAGAAAAATGAATTTGTATTGTTGTACAAGTATGATACAATACAAGTATGATGAAACCATGCTTGTATGTTTACATGTTTGTGCATCCTATTGAGAACCAACCTCGCTATTGAGGAACTCAATAAATGTGGTGTTAAGTAGAAGAATGGAAAACTCAAGAAGCTATGGTGACATATTGTGGCATTAGTAGGGATTATCTCTATTGACCACACCTTTCAAAGATAGTATCCCCTAGTTCTCCTCATAGAATGGACCATTGGATGGCTCATAGTGGTATCCTATCCTACATTTATCTTGATGGCATTGCTGATAGTTGGTATGTAGTTCTTGGTACGGGTTTCCTCTTACCCTATTATCTTATTTATATCTTTGTTCCAACATGTGGAGATTGATTTTTGTCATGCTATGATGATTTTCATGTTTGCATGTGTTTTGACATTATGCAAATAGATATGATGTCACACCATACTTGTGTTTTGATATAGTGTAGGTGATGGTTACATGTTGTTGATGGTAGCAATTTGGGTTCAAAGACACAATTCCACACACACACACAAATATTTGAAGATGCATTTTATATTATTCCTTCTTAGTGGCGATAAGTGTTGGAAGATTTGCACACATGTAGAGAGGAACTCATGTTAGATACAATAGGTTGTGTTTGATAACATATGAATGTGCCTCATGATGCATACATATAGCTTTGGTGTGTGACATGCATGCACATTTTTCCATAAGACACATTGCTATGTGGCATGTGCCCTATGCATGTCTTCTTTGTGAGGCACGTTGCTATGTGCAATGTGGCCCTAGGTGTGTCTTCTCTATGAGGTGTATTGCCATGATATGTTAGGATTTGTAGTGTGCAGGCCACAAATGCATGCATGAGGGACTATTATTATAGTCATGTTTTTTGGGCATGTAGCCTAGGCATGTCTTCTCCATTAGGTACATGGCCATGCCGTGTGGGAGTTTTTGTGTTCATGCCACAAATGCACACATGAGGGACTATGATTGGAGTCATGATGAATCTTCACTCTATTTAGCCACAATTTCTAGTTGTATAGTTATGTAATGTGCACTTTTAAGGATTGTGAAGTTTCCTTCAATTATTGATGATCTCTCATCTTTGTTGCATGGGCCAACAATTTTATTTTATCTTGTTTGAATTAGTTTAATCACTATTGTGAGTTTTCTCTATTGTGTAGTTATTGTGGCTATGTTTGATTTGCTATTGGAATTGAACACATTTATTTTACTTATTATTGTTACTATTTTTTCTTTCTTTCAATATTTATGATCTTTGGAAGTTTAGTGAAACTCTTGCTATTTTTAAATGTTGCCTTCTTTGTTGTGATGTGATTTCTCACCAAGATCGATATAGATAACCTTGGATGAGTGTATATAAGGAATCAAACATTGGGAAAATTTGAGGATAGGGGTAAGTTTTTGTTGTATGGGTAGCTACGATCCACTTGTACATTCTTAGTGATTATTGATGGCTATGTCTTGGAGCTAGCTAATCCCCATTAAACAAACAAGGGGGAAGTCATACATAATCATATGGATCCTCCTTAGTTGTGTGTGGATTCAAGACCATCATTTCATATGGTTCTTGGTTACTTTGTGAGACCATGGCATCCTCTTAGACCAATATGTGAACCTTGTATTGTTATCCCTGCAATGTGGATGAATAAGTGTATGTTAAAATAAATGATTTACTTAGAATACTCAAAAATGTCTCTCAGAAAGTCTGTAACAGGCAAACTTTTAGTAAGAATTTGTAGACACAATGCTCAGAAATTCACACAATCAGCTACATTAAATACGTTCTCTATTAAGTTCAATGTTTTAAGATGAAAAAGAAGAGTTAAATGGTTTTGGTTCAATTTGCAATTTTTGTGAAGCTTTTCCACTGAAGTTTCCATAGCCTGATTTTTTTGCCTATGAAGAAAGACCATGTCAAATAATATCAGCGAAGAACAAAATAAGGAGACAATTGCTAGATTATGGTCTAACTTGAAAAGAAAAGGTGACAGGAAATGTTATTGTCCCTACAAAATTTGTAAGGGCTTAAAGACTAGAAGACTTCTAATCAACACAACTAAGAAACATTGTAGGCAGCATGGTCACATTGAAGGGGGACATGATTATCATCCACTGGTAAGTTGTTCATTATATCATTTTAACAATTTATATACATAAGAAATCACTTGATAACAAGATCATGATCATGGTTTATTTATGTATATCAATTTTATATAGGTGGAGCACCCTGGAGCACATGGTATGGATCAACAAAACCCAGAGAATATGGTTTTCAAAGTGGAGGAACATGGAGGTGTGAATATCGAAGCTGAAGATAATGATCCCATGGAAGATGACGATCATGCACCAGAAAACACAATTGAAGATGATGGTACAAATACATTGATCCATGACACATTTAGTACTGGCACAGTTGATCATGATGATCAGGATTACCTTGTTGTTCATGATTTACCTCTTCTTGAGAAGGCATATGAGCCCCTTTACAAAGGCTCCTAAACAACTCTTCTCTCTGCTGTATTGTTGTTGGTGAACTTGAAGGTTATGAATGGTTTATCCAACATAACAATCTCACGTATGTTAAGGTGTGTCATACATGTCATTACAGTTAATAAATGATGAATCATGTACCATTAATATTCTTTATATTAACACCTCAAACTTTTTTTTTGCTGTAGATTGATAGGTGAGTTTTTCTTACCACCATCAAATATTCTACCTCACTCATACCGAGCATTATCTGCCATTATGAAAGATATTGGAATGGAGTATCAAACAATAGATGCTTGTCCCAATGATCATATTATATATCATAAACAACATGAATTTGGAACAGAATGCCTTGAATGTCATATTAGTAGATATCGAACAAATCAAATAACAAAAAAGGTGCCTCATAAGGTTCTTCATTATATTCCCATTATTCCACATATGCAACGATTATTCAGGTGCACTAGCTTGGCACAATTTATGGATTACCATGCATGCAATAGAAGTTGAGATGACATTATTCGAATGCCTGCGGATGGTTCAGCATTTATGGACATAGAGGAAAAGTGGCCACACTTTAAAGAAGAACCTCGTAATCTCAAGCTTTCATTGGCAGCGGACGGTGTCAATCCATTTGGAGAGTTGAGATCTATTTACTCGGTGTTGCCTATTTTTGTTATCAACAATAATATTCCTCCATGGATGTCAATAAAGAGGGAGCACATAATGTTGGCAATGATTGTTCCAGGTATTTTATCATTTAATAGTCATCTACATTTAATTATAAATATTGCAGTAAAATGGTCATAATAATTATGTAATGTTTTTGTTTATTCCACTAGGCAAGTACCAAGTTAAAGATACGAATGTATATATTGAGCCTCTTATCGACGAGTTGCTAGAGTTATGGAATGGTGTGACCATGTATGACATCTCTAGACCAATAGGAAAAAGACAATTTCAATTCCATGTAATGCTTGTATGGACAATACATGATGCCCCAGGGCTAACACATTTTTGTGGTATGTTATAGTGTTCAAGTTGCACATGATAATTATAATTATTAAAATTAATAGATTTAATAGAATTATACATTATCTTGTAGGTCTTCAAACAAAGGGAAAATTTGCATGTCCAGTTTGTGGTCCAAAGATGAAATCCTGTCATTCAAAAAGTTTAGGAAAGTAGGTGTTTGATGAGTATAGGCACTTCCTTCACAAAAATCATAAGTACCGGAATACTGAAAAACATCTTTTCAATGGGAAAGAAGAGACTACATCAAAGCCACGAAGAATGACTCCTCACTTATGGAAGTTGGAATATAATAGAATTAATCGTCAAGGTAATGTCATTCCATCTAATGGTTTATGTTTGGAATTTGAATTTTTCTATCGTGTTTTGTTTACTAATGATGTAATTGATGATACTAAAGGTCGTCAAGGTATGGATGGCCACCTTCCAAAGGGACTAAAAAGTTATCCCAGACAATTCAGTAGGTTGCCTTACTATGAGTAGCTACAAATTGTGCATTTGTTTGATACAATGCATATTGGAAAGAATATAACAGAGACATTATGTAAAATATTGGATGGAAGGCCTGACAAAGAAAAAACTGTCAAAATTTGTAGTGACATTATGGAATCCAATCATGCAATGAAAAATGTCATTCAATCAAATAGAAATGGAGATCGGATTAATATAAGTGCCCTTCCTTGGTTATTAATGGAGCAGCAAAGCAATTCTATAAAAGAAGTCATACGAAAAATTCGATTTCCCACAGGATTTGCTGTGAACATAAACAATCTCATATCAAAGAAGAGTGAATTTGGGCCAAGGATGAAAACGCATGATTGGCATACCTTCATTAAGGTAATTGGGGTTCTTGTGTATTTACTATATATTTGTATACTGTGCATGTACTTTTCATTGTATTATGTTAGAAAATAATGAAAAGATCATTTTATAATTGTTGTAGTACGTTCTACCTATATCTCTCCCAGACCACTTCGACAATAATATCAAGCAAGTCATATATGATCTTGGAAAATACATGAGGTAAGTAGTGATGTTTGTTCAATTTGTTGTATAGATATTATATTTGCCATTTGTTTTACTTGTTATGCAATATATTGTATATTATTTTGTAAAGTCTCGTTTATATATTTTTGCGTCTTCAATCTCTTTTAGGTGGTTGTCATCTAAAGAAATCCACAAGGAAGATATAAAATATTGGAAGAGAAAAATCCCTCATCTAATGTGTGAAATGCAAAAGTGTCTACCTTCAACTTTTTTCAATGCACAAGAACACTACCTCATACACCAAGTTGAGGAGATCCAATTGTGTGGACCTATACACACTAGGTCAATGTGAATGGTTGAGAGGCACTTGAAATTTTTGAAGGCTTTGGTTTGACAAAGAGCACATCCTGAGGGTTTTATGGTGGAGGGATATATGGTATACCAAACTATGGTGTACATTACTGAATATCTTCCTAAGTTTGCAGTAAAAATCCACGTAGATCACATTTGGGATCCCAACCCCATTAATAAATTTGAAGGGGAGCACTTGATGGGGAAAGGTAGATTGAAGAAAGTGAGAGGTAATTATAAGATGTTGTAGTAAATTAATTCTTCATCTTCTAAATAAATTAGTTGTAAGTGGTCTATTAATTATTTGTATAGTTGGTCGGGAGTGGGATGCGCTACATTTGTATATTGCAAACAATCTTGATTGGATGACGGTGTGGATTGAACGATGTCAACATTCTGGTCGCACATTAACATGGGATGGTGTCGCTTCATTGGTTAAAGAATCTCATCGTAATGGATATTCCAATGTTACACAAAGGGAAATTGATTTAGCATATGGTTTAAGAGATCAACAGGTACGTATAATTTTATTAATCACCCATATGTTTATCAACTCATGATGCAATAATTTTAATATGTTAGACATATTGTAGGTCAAACACCACAAGGCTATGTGCTGCAATGGTCATAAATTTCGCATCAAACAGTTGGATGACACAAAGAAAACTTCTGATTCTGGGATAACTACAGTCTTTGAGGTGACCAATATTTCATCTAGAAATGACATACATCCTCAAGTGTCTCAAAATCGATACTATGGCATTTTGGATGATATACTTGAGTGTGACTTTATTTCCTTCAAATTAGTTCTATTCGTCGTCAAATGGTATAGGCTACGACTGAATAAAAATGATCCTAATAGAATTGTTATCAAACATGATAATGGATTTACAATGGTTAATACAAGGTCATTTGAACGAGTTGGGGATGAGCCCTATGTTCTTCCAAGTCAATGTGAGCAGGTATTTTACTTGGAGGTTCCACATAAACTCGGTTGGTCATTTGTTGTTAGACATGATCCAAGAGGAAGGCCGATAATGTATAATGTGATGTAAGAAGAAGATACCAAAGAAGTAGAAGATGATATAGATGATCACAATCGACAGTTACTCGATGATGTACTTGATGGAAATGTACACGAAGAAGAAGCTGATGATGATGATGGTGCTGCTGCTGATGATGATGGTGATGGTGATGGTGATGACGATGACAATGATGAACACAATGACGATGACGACGATGAAGACGAGGATGATGATGATGATGATGATGATGATGATGATGATGATGATGATGATGATGACGATGAGTTGGATGAAGAAGAAGATCAATGACATGAATGAAATGTATGAGATGCGATTATTATATTATCTATTTAATATTGATATCTTGATAGAAATTGATTTGACTTATATGGTTACATAAATAATTCATATGTTTTGAATTCTAATGCCATTACTTAATTAATTCATGATGCATCTCTAGCTATGTGATAGATGGTGATTTAAAATACATATGTGATGGATTACATGCTTATGATGATACACGTGACATTTTTTGAACTTTGTGTTTATTTATGGAATGTGGACTACTTATTAGCTATGTGATGGATGGTGATTTATGATACATATGTGATGGATTACATGTTTATGATGATATATATGTGATTCTTATGATGCTCAATTACATATATGATGATACATATGTGATGCTTATGATACTGCAGTATTTATTGTTTATAAAATTACAAATGTAATGCTTATGATGCTCAATTGTTGGTGCAGGAACCTGAACCCCTTTGACGAGGATCCTGCACAGTCTCATGGATCGACAGGTATAAGTCAATACACCTTATAGAAATAATATATTTTTTAAAAATTACAAGAAAAACAAACTTCCTCAGTTTTTCAAACCTCAACATTAGCAACAAATCTAATATAGTTATCAACACTTGAGGCCCCAGTTGGACTTACTCAAATTTTAATCTCAACATCAACTTTATGGCCGACTTCTTCATCAATATTACCCTCATTTGCAAAATATCTCTCTCATTACCAACTAACTCTCTCATTTGATGGTGCACAGGTATCACCAAATAGGTATTTGTCAGATGTGTCTTCCTCGAGTGAGGGAAATGTAGGAATAGAAGAGGAAAGTGAGACATGTAGTAGATCTCAAATAGGGAGATTAACTAGAGGTCAAAAGATTAGAAGAAAATTCAATAAACGCATGGAATTTTTTCTTGCTCAAGGGGGGTCATGTTCTTATGATGATGAGAGCAAAGGCGACATTGAGGTGCCCTTGAGGTACAAACATCTACTGAAAAAATGTGTACCCAAGGAACTTCCTCCAATAAACACTGATTTTTGTGTTAATGAGAGGATATATCACATAGCACCTTCGTCGTTACATGGTTTGGGCCTATTTTCCATGGACAACATAAAGGTCTGTTACAACAAAGTTGCTGAATTGATGGAGTTTGTTGGACCTTGTTACAATTATAATGATTGGATGCAGATTGTTCGATATAAAAAAAGTATGCGTAGGTATGCACTGTCAGCCAATTATATACAACAAAAAGATAATGATCAAAGTAAACAAGTGGTTGTATACATTGATGGAAGGCCAAAAGCAACAGGGAATATTGCAGGTTTTATAAATAGTACATGACCTGGGTCAACTAATAAGCAATCCAATTGCATATTTGAGGCACATGAGGGAAATTGTGTGTTTGTATGTGTGATAAAATCAATAAGTGCAGGGGAAAAGCTGCTAATCGATTATAATTTGAATCGTATAGATACAAACAAAGTTACTATCATGGGGGTGGTACGTACTATATATATACCATTTAAGCCAACTTCCAATTAATGAATCCAATAAACCATTGTATTATTAAGTTTTTTTGCTAAGTCTATTGGTTTCATTTGGCTAACATTTTTATATTTTTTCTTTGTCACAGGGCCACATGGATCCACCACATAGCACAGATAGGGGTGTAGGTCCCGACACTTCTACGAAGCAGGTAAACCTCATTGTAATTGTACAAATTAGATAGAAGCAAACTGTTACATTATGATCTTTTCTTGAGTGTTTTGAAGTAATTTTGATAGTGTTAATTATATTCTTGTCACAGACGGATGTTTAGGATAAGGGAAAGGAACCTACAGTACCTCAGCACCTCCATAGGGATGTGAGGTGCTTGATAGTGTTATGCGCTGATGACATTGCACTTAGCGCAAACTCTATGCAATTTGTACAAAAGAATATTAGAAAAATTAGGCAAGAGATTGTTTATTTGGCAACCATAAGCCCTTAGACTGATGAGATAATAAATAGGGTGCAACTATTGTTGATGACAATGGAAAACTTACAAGTAAGCAGTAATGAAAGCTTTAATCATAACAAAAGTTCAATAATGGTTTATATTTTTTTCTCTTTTATGCCATTAACTAAAATATGTATGTGTTGTTTTTACAGAAATTTATAGGGCCTCATCATCCTGGTGGCAATGATCAGGGTATTGCGAGTAGTTCAGGTGATGACCATGTTCTATATATTAAAACCACTCCTTTGGACTTGTGAACTTGCCTTTTTAATGTTTTACATATTTAATGTATTACTCTTTAGGTGCTGACATGGGTCCGAGGTCAAGCCCAACTTTATTGCCGACTGCAATGTCGACAACACGTAGCATGCAGACATCATCTATTGCACTGGCTCATGTTGACCCACCCACTGGTGGTAGATCCCTCTTTTTCTCTCTCTTTTGTTATGTGTTTATTACCCTTGAAGTGTTCTTTCTTGGAGGCATTTCATAGTGGATTCATTTACTGTGGAAGAAGATGCACATGAGGATGCGCCAGAGGCGAGTACTACTGATAACATACCATCATTTCTTGGATCTTCCCGTATTGCTAGTACGGGAACATTGCAGGCCACATTGGTGGTGAGCGACGAAGAATTGATTCCCTTGAAGATACAGAAGGTTCCAGGTACTTTAAAAATATTATTATATATAGTCTAATTGTAATTTACTTACTGATCACTCATTTTGGACTAATGATCCCATGTTTTTTTTGCAGGAAATGATATTTTTTATAAAAATCTTAATGACATTTCATTGTAGATATTTGGGCCCACCATACGTAAAAGGTGGAACATCATACGTGAACTAACCCTTATCCACTATTTTGATTTCATATCATTGCTAGAATAGTTTTCCTTTTATCCATTTCTTGAACTATATCAAAGGTAGCTTCAATTTCTTTCTAAATCTAACAGGTTTGTTTTTGCTTTAAAGGTGGAATGACCAAGAAAAAAAGTTAAAAGATGAACTCACAAACCGTATGGTAGGGTTGTTTGGAAATGACACATTTGACAAGACTAAGCTCCTGTAAAAAGTTGGCACATATCTAAAGTATGTGAGGGACCAATATAGGACACATTTAGAGAAGAACGTAAAGTATGAGCGTCCCCCCGTGATTCTAGAGAGGGAGTGGAAGGACCTGATTTTGGATGCAAAGGAGAGAATTGAAAGGAAAAAAGGAAATACACCACCAGACACTAGAAGAAGGTATGTGATACTATTAAGAATGTGAATATGTACTAATTATTCATTATATTTATATAATCTAACATATTTCAAACTTTTCATATATTGAGTGACATGTCAAAGGCAACCAAGGCAAGACAAGAAAAGCATGTGCAACACAAACTCGACTTTGGTGGTTATATGAAACTTGCCACACGAATTGTAAGAATCAGTAAATTAAGTATCACATCAAAATATTTATAAATTGTAAAGAATTTTTTCTTGATCAAACAATACAAGCAAAATTCACAATACTAAGCAAAAATGCAGGGCTCTGAATTCAATAGAGCGCCCACGGAAGATGACAAGAGAATTGGCTACCAGCAAGGCTATATAGTCATGGCTGAATGGCTACGAGAATTGAGTGGGCAAACACGAGATTCTGATGCATCTGTCACAACGGTAATTAAGCTAAATGAAAATTATTTCAAATTGAATACTTAACCAATAATCTATTTGATGTTAAGTTTCAACATAAAGTGACTATATATTTTTTAAATAAGCAAGCAATGATAACACTGCGCATGACATTGGAATGCAGCATGATAATCATGGAACAGAACCTGTACATGAAGGTCCAGATGTGCATCCTAGTAGTGGAGGTATTCATTTGCTATTCAAATCTTTTTATGTAATTATTAATACAATTAAACATCTTAAATTGAAAACTAGTGTAGTAATTAATGTAACCTTTATTGTTAATATTTTAGAGCATGTAGTCGGTGGTGACCAAGTGGAGCATGATCCGGGTAGACAACATCAGGAATGTGATGTTCCCCAATCAGGTAAAGAGGACCACTATTATTCCTTTAAACAAATTTAATTGCAATTGGCGTATTGATTAATGTAATGTTTCGTATTTCAACTCCAGAGGATCTAGAGGGTGCTCAGCATGTCGAGGTTGAGGCTAGACAAAATGATGTGGAAGATGATGTGGCCCCATTAGGTAAAGAGTGTAATAGTTGTGTTCTTTAAATTAATAAAATACTTCTAACAATAATAAAAAAATGTTTTGAATTTAACCCAATTCTTTGTTATTGCAGAGGACCCCCCTTTGGTTCAACATCCTCGTCCTTTGTATAGGACTAGGCATACATCAAGAGCACGAGAAGAGGGCAGAACATCCGAAGATGGGGGAAATGATGAAGAAACTGATGTTCCACTTAGTCTTTTCATAGCTTCAAAGAAAAAACAAAGAAAGAAATGATTGTAATCTACCTTATTTGATAATGACTGATTTTTATGTGTAATGAATGTAATTATGTGCTAATGAATGTTCATGAATGATATGTGTTGATGATTATTGATGAATATTGTGTTTTAATGAAAGTTAATGAATTTTATGTGTTAATGAACGTTATGTGATAATGAATGAATGTTAGATGTTAATAGGTAATTTAGAGTGATGTTAGGAGGGGGGGGGGGAGGGGCCAAATGAGCTTCCACCTTCACATGGTTGGCCTTGTTAAGTAGAGAATAGTAAACTATTCTCGAAACAAAGTGAAGCTCAATAAGATGTGAAATGTTTGAAAGGTGAGAGTCCACAAACAGTTGTGAAATGTTTAAGTAGGCCTCCCAATAAAGTGGATCTCATAGACATGAAGAATCCTATATAGAGAATCATTGAGAGCCCTTGAAGAAGCAAATTTGAACTTCGATTAAGCAATACATGATGGAGGAATATCTTGCAAGAGGAAATCAAAGTCATTATGGTGTCATCTAGATCTGAAATGTGGTCTACTTTTCAAAGAAGTAAAGATGCTTGATATGAATGTGTCCTAGTGGGGTGAATCTAGAAGACATATAATCCTATTGCAAAAAATCATGGAAAGTTCTAGAAGAAGCAACTTTTAATTCTGAAGTAGCAACGTGTACAAGAGATGTTCTCATTTGTAGATGGAGTATCAAGAGGAGGATCACTAGTCCATGGACCATGTCATTGTTGTTAAATACCTACGCTTTTGTTCATAGTCACTTGGTGTAGGAATGAATTCAACAAGATAGGGTAGGAGATCCTACATAATGTAATTGTGGTTTCCCCATCAACCTCTACCATTGTGATTAAAGGGGTCTCAATCATAGAAGGGTGGATAAGGTAGCATGGATAGGGAGGGCAGGTACAAGTTTACCCACTAAGCACACCACCTCATATGGACGGCAGACTGCCACATGGGGCCAAGAGGGATGGTATATCTGTTCTTGGGCTTAGCATGTGGATAGCTTCGGGTGCCCTATCATGTTTCTCATCCAAGCCCTATTATGGTTTAACTCCAATTATGCATTATAGATATTGTGTAGTTCACATAAAATTCAAATAGTTATGAATATATGCTATCTAAACCTAGTTGAAATGGTTGCTCTATGAATTATACTTTCAATACTTGTCTAACATGATTGCAGATTTTATCTAACATGATTGCAGGTTTCAAAAATTATTCTAATACCTTGATGGTATTATTTCTTCATTGGGACTACTCACATGCATTCAAGGACTGCTAAACTATCATATTCACATAATATTGTCTCAATAATAAAAAGAGAACCCTAGGTCATCTTTACCATTATATGCTTTTGATCTTACAATTCTGTGACTGTAAATAAGATTTTAGTGGGATTCTAGGACTTCTCCTATGTTTTGATTTTTGCTTTCTCCATTGGGGCTATATTGTTCTAGGGTCTTAAACTAAGACAGTGATTGTCTCCTGTAGCTTCATCCCTAGTTGTCATTTGTATAATTTGATGCCAATAAGGACTGATATGCTGCTCCTTTTAGTGAAGTGTCATAGTTCTTTGGACTGCTCATACCATATTCTAAAATTTTATGAAAACCCTACAATGAATGACTCCTTGACTATCATCATTGTTTGTATCTTACCATTGTGGATTTGAGTCTTGATTTGACTATATGGCTTCTCTTAATAGAAAACTGTTTAAGGCATTTGTAACTTCTAATCCATGACTTCTCATCAAGCTTTGGCACATTGAGATTGGAACAGGGATCCTATATACCATCACTAGAGATTATCAACAAGAGAAGATTCACTTATTGATCCTTTGAACTGATAATTCTTGATTGCCTTTTTGACTCATCGTGCTTTGTAATGGTGATTATCTTATTTATGGCTTGATGGATATTGATCTCTCTCTCACAAGTGTTTCAACTAATCTTTGATGAATACAAACCCTTCTCTTTTGTTGAGTGCAAATATTATAAATGCATTTATTTTTCTTAACTATCCATAATGACATTTTCAAATATCTGAGACTACACTTAGGCCCGTTGTCTCTTGATTCTTCATTAGATTGTGGTTTCTTTGATAGTTCTTTGTAGCTTTATCTTTGAATGGTCACTGTCTTATTTGTAGCTTTGTATTTCCTTTATGGTGGCAGACCTCAGGCAATGTTTTCACCTTTAAAACCAACACTAAACCTTTCAACAACCATCTTCATAGATAGTTTGATATCAAATTGTGATACAACATTAATCATTTCACCACTGTTATCAATTTTATTTTTGCATGCTCAGTGTCCATGCCTTCATTATGCTTGACTTGATGACTGCTGCAACTTTATTACTGTCAAATCTGCTTCATGATGTCTTGTATGCATATGACATAATGCTAACCTATTTATCAGTGCTATAGACTTTCACTTTGTGTCATGGCATCCTTTTATCTTTCATCAATATCTGGGGGTGAAGAAAATAATTATGGCACTAAATACCTATGACCTTGCACTATGAACTGCCCTTGCACATCTTCTAGAACTTCATGGGCTATGGAAATACTATGATTTTGACCTTTCACAACCTTTTGATTCCTTTTTGGGCTGCTAGATGGTTGTCTCTGATCTAACTGTAGACCTTGGTGCTTCATATTTATTGTTCTCTCTTGAAAAGACTCAGATTAGGACCTCTATTCATGCTTTGATAGTGATACTTAACACTGTCATCTCCATATCATGGCCACTGTCATTCATCAAATCTCATATATTGCTGCTCTTAGTGTTATACCTATCCGTTATCCATGTTGAAGACTCTCACACACCTTCTAACACTATCTTAGACTTGGCTTTTGCTATTTAATACAACATAAGACTGTAATGAGGCTACTATGTGTCATTGATTTGACAATTTCTAATGTCTGGTAGATGACTTTGATGCTCTCAAATTGTTGTTGAAGCTTATATGGCTTGGTTCTAATCCTTATAATCTTTTAGACTGATTTAGGCACTATTATCTCATTGCAAATTTATCATTTATTGGTTGTTCTTTTGTTGATAGTGACATTTATCACTACTTTCATCGGAGGCAATCACTTCTTGACAGTCAAAAGGTTGCCCATCAATTAGTTTTCATTGTCTTTAGCTTCTTGAGACCTCTTATTTATTGATAGAGAAACACAATAAATTCTTCAATAATCAATCAAACCTACTCAAATAAAGAAGGAGCTTCTTCTAAAGTTGACAATGATGCCATACTCTAAGAAGAGGATTTCCATTTCTTATCCATGTTTATTGTTACAAGTCCTATGAGCTGTTCATGTGGCTATAACAGTGAATGTTACTACAAAAATTCTAAAATCCACCTTTCTTTTTCAATGTAACCCTATAACTTATAATTTTCTGTTGTGATTGTCTTTGTGTTTTGAACCGTAAAAAAACTCTTATCATTGTCTTTTTAATTCAAAACCCTTCTCCATTACAACCTCTAAGTAATCTATTCCTTGCTATACTTATGATTATCTATTAATGCTATTCAAGAATTGGGGAAAACCTAGACACTATTATCAAAGTCTAAACCTTCTAACAGACTACTCTACTAGTCCTTACTGTCATTGTTATTTTGGTGGAGGCTGGACTATACTTCATTTGAAACAAACAAACCATCCATACAAATCATGCTTTCTAAAAAATGTGAAATCCTAGACTAGAGTAAAGAAGATAGCTAGCCTAGACATGAAATGCTTTGAATGTTCTAGACACATAGCTACTCTTTGTTAGAATTTCCCTTCTAATTTTGCAACATATCATGGTTCTCCTTCTACATGGCTATCATACTGCACCTTCGACTAGAGCTTACCAAACTGAATACTAGGGTTTTCTCCCATCAAAAGTGGAGTCCTCTACCAATGAACTCGAGATCCTCATCTTTACCATAGGTTTATCTTGAATTTTGATTGACCTTAGTTAGAATGGGCATTGAATAGTCTAAGAAAATTACCTCCAAAATATTAAACTCAAACTTCAACTCATGAATTATAAGGCCACACAAGTTTTTATTTCTCTTTTGATGAAATTTTAGCTCCCCACATTAAATATTTTGACAGTATTACCATAAAACAAATGTGACACCTTTGAATAAATTAAGGCTTTAAAAACCTTAATAAAACTTGGAATGAGCCTGAAGCTTAGAATATGAAAAATAACTCTAACAAAGAAGCCTATAGAAAATGTGTTCCACAACAGAAAGGTAGATTCAAATTGAATTTTGACATTGCTCCAAAGGACAACCCAGGTATTGTAGGAAGTGGAGGACTCATTATGGATAGTGAATGTAAAGCCCTTCGCATTATTAAGCTTTAGCCCTCCACTTTGGCATTAGGGGACTAGAGATAGAAGAACACTCACTCCTTGTGATCAAAGGAATGCAAAAGAAGGGAGTGACCAACAAGAGGTTATATAATATTAGAACAGTATCAGTGCTAAGCACAGACATAACTTTTGCACATTGTTATGAATAGGAAAAGTTGGCAAACAAACCAGCGGAACTCCTCGTCTCCAGAGGAACCCTTCAAAGAAATCAAATAATTTACTAACGTCATTACAAAACTATCCAAAAGCAAACACTGGATTTCACTTATAAGACAAATAATTTCAATAATTTGAGCAAACAGCCATGTATGAGTTCATCGCCTTCATTCTTCATCATTTTGATGTCTTTTGTACATTGGAAGGTAATTCTTGACCACCATACCTCAATTTTGACCTATGCTACCATGAAACCCTACAACCTAGTCATGTTTACAATTGAGATCTTGGTGACTTGATCACTTAATACAACTTAATCATGCATGTCTCATCTAACTCCGACTCCAGCACTTAAGCAAATCAACCCTAGCAACCAAGTACTTTTGGAAAAATCTTGCAACTTGACAACATGGGTAATGATGGAGGAATGGAAGGTGAGACCTATAGAGGTGAGAGAGAGAGAGGGTGAGAGGAAGAGATAATGACCTGGAGAGGGTAGAGAAAGAGAAGTAGAGAGGGAGAGAAGAAGAGAGGGATGTAGAAAGAGACCTAGAGAGGGGAGAGAGAAGAGAGATAGTAGAGAGGATAGAGAAGAGGGATAGAAGAGAGATACCAATGTCAATCTTTTTCTATAATTTTTTTTTTCTGAAAAATCGGCCTACCGTGGGAATTCTGACATCAAAGGGTAAAAATTCCGATAGAGGAGTGCTATCGAATGCACAACATCCTTGTTAGAACTCTCTTGGAGGCCATCATAATTCTGACACAAAAGGGTTAAAATTACGATGGCCTCCAGGAGAGTTCCGATGAGGATGCTGTGCATTCGACGACACTCCTCTGTCAGAATTTTTACCCTTTGATGTCAGAATTCTGACGGTAGGCCGAGATCGCGACGGTATTCTTTCTAGGTATGAGCATCCATGGTGGCCATTGGAAAGGTTGGAGCTGATGTTAGAATTGTGACGACCATAAGGATAGTCGGAACTTCCGATAAAAAGTTTTTGACGACTTTTTTTGTCGGTAGTGCGACGAAATTGCGTCGGAATGCTGACGATTTGCTGTCAAAATTTTGACCCAAATGTACTAGTGTGGTATCTTTATCACTCAGTCCAAGTATGTCAAAGAGGTGTTGAAGACCTTTGGCACGGAAGACAGCAAACCGGTTGGTACACTGATGGTGACTGGTTGTAAATTGTCAAAAGAAGATGACTCAACGTTGGTGAATGAGCAGGAATACCGATCAATGATTGGTAAGTTGCACTATGTAGTACATAGCAGACTAGACATTGCACATGCAGTGGGCATTACTACACAGTTCCAAAAAATTCCAAGAGAATCCCACTTGGTAGCAGTCAAGCAGATTCTTAGATATCTGAAGGGAACTATTGACTATGGATTGTGGTATCCATAAAGTAATGATTTCAATCTCAAAGTGTTTACAGATGCTGATTGGGCCAGTAATGTGGATAACCAAAAGAGCACAACTAGTAGTTCATTCTTTCTTGGTGGTAGACTAGTATCATGGATGAGTAAGAAGTAGAGTTGTATCTCTTAGTCTACAGCAAAAGCATAATATGTAGTAGCATTTATGAACTGCACTCAGACAATTTGGATGAAACATGTACTAAGTGGTTTCAAAGTCCCTATATCTGAACCGGTGAGTATATTTTGTGACAATACAAGTGCAATTAATATTTCCATGAATCCGGTATTGCATGCTAGAACCAAGAATTTAGAGCTCAAGTATCATTTCTTGAGGGAGAAAGTTCAGAACAAAGAAGTTGTATTGGAAAATGTTTCCAGTAAGGAGCAGTTAGTAGACATATTCACCAAGCCTCTACCGCAGGCTACATTTACCTATTTAAGAGGTGAATTAGGGGCACTGCCCCTTCAAGAGGTGAACTAAAGGTATGTGCTCCACATCAGTCAGGTATTGCATTCTCAAATCTTTTTAGGGTTGATGTGTTGAAGGATGCTACTCCTCAGGGGGAGCAACATAGCGGAACATAGCTGTTTGTGCCTCCACTTTGGCATTGTTGTCAAAGGGGAAGACGATGTGAAGTAGAGAAGATATCTGTAATATTAGGGAGAAGAAGTGAAGCGTAGAGATATCTTTGTATATTGCCATCAATGCCAAAGGGGGAGATTGTTGGCATATGTACAAAGTTTGATGACATGATGATATTGTATGTTGTCATTGATGTCAATATGCTGAAGTGTGAACTGGTATATTGAAGTAAGAAAACTGGCAAGAGAACCGATATGATGATGTGAATCGGTATATGTGAAAAAGTGAAGTAGTATGTTTGTTCAAGTGAACTGGTATGTTGGAATGTGAACCGATAAATGCAAAGGTTTTTGTCGGGATTTCATTTGATATGACTACCAGTTGGTAATCTCAGCTTTAGGGTTTCCGGTTGATGCATTCCAAGTCTATGTGATTCGACCGATGACATTTTGTGATAGGTTAGCATTGAAATGGAGAACAGATCGTGTTTCCACATCAGCCTTGTGTGCGTGAAGGATTTCATTGAGGATATTGCATGAAGAAGATTGATTCTATCTATCTCAGGAATGTGCGAAGTCTCTATAAACCATGGAGAGCGCGTGATGGGTTATGAGATTCCATAAGCGACAAATAACAAATGATGGAGAATGTATTGAGATATGTTCAAGACTATTTTATTCAATGCAATGTGTTTTGAATGGTCAAGATTGGACCAACTGTATTGATAACCTAAATGTTTAGGGTTTAGGGTTTATGCTACCGACCTATCTGTTTCCTATAAGGTCAATGATGATTTGCATTGTGAAGTTGTTGGCAAATGTTATGTGTGTATCCAAGTGAAGAGATACTTGATTCTTGCTAGACCAGAGAAGTGTGTTGATACCTGCAGAGTGTGATTGTAGAAGCAAAGGAGCTAAAGTGGATCTGCCTTGGCATTGAGTGTTGTTATCAGATCAATGTAGTACCTATTGACTTCTAACCATTTCAACAGTTCAAAAATCCCTTAATTGGGTAGCTTTAACAGGCTTTGTGTAAATCATTTAATAGGGTGACTCAAATCAATGAGTTCTTCAAATCCTCTTGTGAGGTAATCTTTGACAGGGTTCTAACCTTTAACCGGTTATTTAGCCATCCCTTAACCAGGTGATCCCTAGCAGGATCGGTTCCTAGCAGAACCTATTGTAAAGTCCTTAACCGGATCAGGCTCCTAACATAGCTGACTTTAGAAGAGTTCAAAGAACAACTTGTGGGTATTCATCCCCACCGTGGTTTTTCCCAATTGGGTTTCCATGTGAAAAATCAGTGTGTCATGTGTGATGCCTTTTCATCTGATGATTAGTATTTTTTGTTAAGTGGTAATGCATGCTGATCTAGTGGTCTTTATATTTCTGATGTGTTACTTGTTTATGCATATGGGTGAAGTGGAAAAGAGATATTAGGTGTGGTGAAGATTTAAGTGTTATCGGTTTATGTCTTTTATAGTCATACTATGTTTTACCAGTAGTACCCTATTTTAGATCGGTGATACTATTTACGAGTTAGTTCAGTCTTTGCAGTCAAAGTGGTTTAAGGAAGTTTTTGTCTATACTAATTCACCCCCCCTCTCAATATCTATTGAGTACTCACCATTCATCATTATCCATCAATTCTATCTTTAATTATTTCCCACAAATGATAACCTTACTTTAAATATGAATCTTAATGCTTGAAAGGCACTAATTTGCTTAAAGAAGATTAAATTATCTATTAATAATACTTTGAAAATAAATTTAATATTCACTTGTTTGAAAGAAAAGAAAAGAACTATTAACGATAAGCTTTAATAACTGCAATATTTTAATCACTAATTGTTTGAAAATAAGATTAGAAGAGAGTCTAATACTTTCTAATCAACTAACATAAAATAGAGACCCTAATAAAATTTGAATCAATCTTCTTCCAGTTGCTTTACAACCAATGTCAATTCCTTTGCAATATTATAAGAGATAACTAACTAATTCTTCCACTTTAAGTATCGTTTTACCCTTAGATATTTTCTACAAAAACAATAACCTTATAATTTTCAATTTCTTTACTTCAATTTAATTCTCTAAGTGGTCATAGGATAGATTTCTTGAAACTTATATTAAGGTGGGAATCCAATTATAAATTACTTCATCATCAAGGATAAGTTTCATTAAACATTCACAAAGGATGAGTACTAAGATTAAGATTACTCAAGATAACATCTTGTGAAAAGATATACAATTTTTTTTTTCTATTTTTCATTGCTAAATTTTTATTTATTTATTTTCTTTACATCCTAATTAATACAAAGTTCATCTAAAATAGATTTTACCCCTCCTAAGTTGTATGAAGAAATTCACATCTAATTTCTAAACTTTAATTAAATTCATCTATAATTACTTTACTTGTAATATAAATGTGCTTCTCTTTCTCTAGTCCTTAGGTTCTTTGTAGCTAGAAGGTACTATTTTAGCCTTGTATACTATATTTTAAAATCTAATAAAGAATAGTCAAATATTCAACTACACGAATTGAGGGAGAACTATTAACTAAACGTTATTTTCTATATTTAGACTACGCAAATAAAAGGGTAATTATTAGTCCAAACACACTTACACGGTAGGTAAATCTTTAACCTTTGATGTTTCCACCAATTTGAAATATACGAGCCATTTTTTTTTAATAACTCATAAGCAAGAGACTTAAATTGACATGTATTGATTATCTTGAAGAAATCTATTTACCAAAATTTATCCGTCGTTAGCTAGTGATTCTTAATGAAGAGAAATCAATTCCATTAACTAGGGCAAAGCTTCCCAAGGTGCATCACAAATGCTTTTGTTTTCATAATTCAAAATATTTTATTGAATAGAAGTTTTAATACTATATTAGGGTAAAAGGGTGTATTAGTGGACTATTTGCCTCTTGCAAATTTACTCTTTTGAAACCCAAAGGGCTCTTTTACCCAACGTTAGGAAGATACTAATTTCAAAAAAAAAGAAAAAAGGTATTGATTGAGAAATTTACAACTTAATCCCTTATTTAAAATTCCAATGAGGGTCCCTTAACATGAGCTAGGTTCTTTATAATTTTCCCTAAAGGGTTAATTACCACTTCATTTAAAACTTAATTACTATATACGAAGGGGTCAATTGCTTTTAATGTTAATTTAATAACTTTAAATTATAATTAAATAATAAGCTTCCACTAATAAATTTATTTATTTCAAATAAATTTTAAATGTCAAATATACAAATTAATTTAAGATAAGATCTAAGCCATTACAAAAATAGTACAAATTCTAAATTACAACTCAAAGAAATATATTTCAAATAAAATAGTTAATAATTAACACCCCAAAATCTAAATTATTTATCAACAAATAAATTTTAACACATTAATATTAAACAAATTTTCAGATAATAATAAATCTTCAATTATAAACTAATTTAAATAAATCAAAATTTGATTAATAAATTTTAATAATTAAAAAAAAATAAAAATCAAAGTTTACTAAATGACATTGTTTGTTTTTAAGCCACTTTAAATGCAATGGCATAGTGGAGTATGGGAAAGTGGGCCCGCCACCCCACTACCTTCTACAACATATAGCAATAGATTAAGAGAAACAACTTCTTTAAGATTTTTAGTTGATTTTCTTTCCTTTTAAAAAATAACATTTTTTTATATAAATACTAAAAGTAAATCATTATTAAGTCTGACAATGGAAAAACATATATATGTGTATTATTAATACTTAAATTCATAATTATAGTTTTATGTTTTATTGCTTGTTGATTTTGCACAGGGATGAAACCCCTGATTTTTAGAGATGGTATACACAGATACCTGTACCCAGAAATATTTATTCAAGAGGATGGATTCCATAGATTTTTTTTGAAAGGTAAGGATTTCATAGAGAAATAAGAATCTCGCAGAGATTTCACAGAGAGAGAGAGGAAGTCTATTGCAAGTTATATATTTCACAGAGAGAGATTTCACAGAGACAGAGAGGAAGCCTATATATATATATATATATATATATATATATATATATATATTGTTTGAGATAGTTTTTGAAAGATTAAATCTTCACGATATGCTTGGGATGAAGGCAAAAAAGGTTTTCTCTAGAAGAAATCAACTAAATATATACTGTCATCTTTAGAGGTGGAGGAAGTCTATAGTATATATATATATAGGCAAAGAAGGTTTCCTCAGGAAGAAATCAACTAAATATATATTGTCATCTTCAGAGGGGGAGAAAATTTGTTTTATTCAACTCATAGGGAGTAATGAATACAAATGAAATGCTTTATCAAAAGAGCAGTATACATTCATAGGAAGGTAAGACTGATCATAGAGGGGAATGATAGAGATTTAAGATTTAATCAAATCTACATTCAGAGAGGAGAAATGAATTTTTTATAGGAAAAAAAATTAAGGAAAAATAACTTCGATCCATAGGTGAAAAACACAGAGAGATGAGATTTTCATAGAGTAGTAAGATTGATTTAAAAATTTCACTCAAATAATCAAACTCACATTCCGAGAGAGTTAAGTTTAATTCACAGAAAATAGTCAAATAAAGAACATCATACAATCATAGAAAAAAATGAGTTTATTCCCCAAAATATTCTTTGCACTCTTAATAGATAAAAATATATTTCTTTTTTTTTTAAAGAAAAAGACAACAATCCGATTTTTATCTTTTTTTCTTTTCTAAGAAAATTAAATATATAATAAAGATATGTATTACAACATTTATCCCAAATTAATATAAAAAGAGTTTAACTTTGTTTTAAAACAAATTCTAAAAACTTTTATATAAATGAAGATCTAAAAGAAGGATAGAAGCTATATTCTTCATAATAATTTTTTTTTTACACATGAAAAATTAAGAAAAGCAATAGAAGAGAACCTGGATCGACGAAGTTTGATGTTGAAACCTCTCCAAATCTCCAAGCTAGTCTTCCTTGATCCTTCCTTGCAACTTGGTGAAAATTCTTCAAAACAACTACTTACCAATTCTACAAATGAAATGTGACTACAAAAGAAATCCTACTACTTTCTACAAGAAACTTGAGAAATTTTTCTTCAAAAAAATAAATCAACTCCCTTTTTTCAAAAACTTGAATACATTATATAGAACAGATCCCTCAATTCCACTATCAAGATAATTAATTGAAAGAAATGATTCTTTTTCCTAAATTATCTCCATGCAAATTGATTGATCTTTAAATGGAGGAGTTACATGCAGGAAAATGGAGAATGAAGATTCCCTCTAGAAGCTTCCAATTTCTCCTACAACATGTGCTTATATGAAATTGAGAAATTAAATAATTCTTTTTTAAATTATTATTTTATGTGTGTATGTGTGTGTTGTGTGTTCATTATTATAATAACTTTTCCAACCATATTCAATAAATTCATAACCTCAAAATGATATAATAGAAATAACATTACTAGTAGCAAATCAAAATGGTAAAGGAGGGTTATGACACCTTCAACTTATGTATGCTGTGTATGTTTCCTTACCTTCATCATAGGTTTATATTTTGTGGGTCTTCTCTCCTATATGCCATGTTAATTTATTTGTGAGTGTGACTTGTGGGAAACCTTCTCCCCTCTTGACTTTTAGTGAATTCTAACCTCCATACATGCACAACTGAAGTTTGTGCATCTCCTAGGTATTTCAGTTAATTATTTGTGTCATTTCGGGTAGGGAGAGAAACAATCTCTTCTTGGTGCATCACCTCCTTTTATTTTAAGCATTTCTCTCTTCCCTTTTCCTCTGCAAGTTGTTAGGATAGGCTTATGAGTAAGTTTTGAAGTGTTGAGTTGGTTCAACACCTGCACCTGGATTGAGAAGGAAATCAACTTTCTCTAAAGATTCAACCCCCTTGCGCAAGGTCCCACACTTTGGGGTTGTTTCTATGTTTCGCAAGGTTGCTGAGTTGATAGCTCAACAAAGGTGCAAGCTTTTGCAATAACACCTCCCATGGAGATGGGTTTGTTAAAGTTTTAAGAGCATTGTTGAGGAAAATTAGAACTCTATTTTTGAAGGGGTTTTATTATAATAATTAAATAATAATATTAAATTATTAAAGTATTATTTAAAAATGGACATGTAAGTTGTTTTAGATATAAAAGATCTTAAATTAGTGAAATAAATTTGCAGTCTACTATTTGAAAAGAAAATACTTATTTTAATATTTAAGAATTTTTTTTAATTCTAAAACAATATTTACAAAGTAAAAGTAGGAGTCCAAGCATTTTCTAGAGGACACAATAAAAGTGGGAGCCCAAGCATCTTCTATAGGATCACTTAAGATTTAAAAAATGTATATACAAGATCAAAATGAATCTCTTTAAAAAAAATTAAAGTTCCACACATATATAGCTATAAGATCTAATTTATATGCAAGAGGTTGTAGGATCTAAATGAGATGTATTATATGATATTGGAAAAAATATACTCTAAAATTATGCCATATTAATGTAAAAAAGAAATCTAAAATATAAAATTATAATAATTAAATAATAATATTAAATTACTAGTATTATTTAAAAAATAATATGCATGTTGTTTCAAATATATAAGATCTTATGTTAGTCTACTATTTTAAAAGAGTATTTATTTTAATCTTCAAGTACATTTTTTAATTCTAAAACTATGTTTACAAAGTAAAAGTAAAAGTCCAAGCATCTTCTAGAGGGCCACTTAAGATTGAAATTTTGTATATAAAAGAATAAAATGAATCTCTCTTTAAAAAATTAGAGCCCTACATGTATAGCTATAAGATCTAATTTACATGTAAGAGGCTTTAGGATCTAAATGAAATGGGTTATATGATATTGAAAAAAATTTACTATAAGATGAACTTGTATCAATGTGAACAAAATTTCTGAAATATCAAATTATAATAATTAAATAATAATATTAGAATATTAGTATTATTTAAAAAATGACATGCAAATTGTTTCAGATGTAAAAGATCTTATGTTATTGAAATAAATTTTTAGTGTACTATTTTAAAAGAAAATATTTATTTTAATCTTTAAGTACATTTTTTAATTCCAAAACTATGTTTGCATTTGAAGTAAAAGTAGGAGTCCAAGCATCTTCTAGAGGACTTTAGATTGGAAAAATGCATATACAAGATCAAAACGATTCTCTCTTTTAAAAATTAGTATAATTATATTTAAAAAATATAAATAAAATATGCCGAGAGATATCTTAGATATCTTATAATAGAAGAGAACATCTATAAAATAAATGTTCTTCTAAAATACTAAATAATAAGAATACAAATCGATTAAATTCCTAAATGGATTTTTGTTTACGAACATTTTGATGCCATTGTAGATGCCTCTCGGCATAATGAAACATGACATATTTCATGCATTTACCCATCATTTGCATGTCAAATTGTTTCAAAACTGAATTTTTGTTTGCGAATATTTTGATGTCATTTTGATGTCTCTTGGTATAATTAGAGTCTCATGTATATAGCTATAAGTTCTATTTTACATGCAAGAGGCTTTAGTATCTAAATGAGATGAGTTATATGATATTGGAAAAAATATACTATAGGATGAACTGGTATCTTATCTTAAAAGAGACCCTACTTTTAAAATATTTGATCCAAAAATTCAGATTTCATCTGATTATACCATGTTAGTGAAAAGACCATTAAGTTGGGAGAAATTTCTAGCCCCAACCCATAATAAATGGTCACTAAAAGAGGCTTTAGGATCTAAATAAGATTGGTTATATGATATTGAAAAAAATATACTATAGAATGAATTGTATCCTACCTTAAAAGATACCCTACTTTTTAAATATTTGATCCAAAATTTAAGATTTCATCTAATGATACCATGTGGATGAAAAAACCATTAAGTTGGGAGAAATTTCTAGCTCTAACTATAAGAAATGGTCACTAAAGTTTTAGGGAAAATAGTACTTGCATACAAGATAGCTAAATTTTCTAAAATATAGCTGTTGGAGAAGTGTAATGGTGAAATGTTCACACATTGTAACTTTTGTTTCATTCATTTAAGATTGATTCTGAATTCCTACGCTATTCTAAATTCATACAATAAAAATTGACAAAAAAAACTTTTAACTTCATATAGCCCTAGTTTAGATTTGATTATAGTTATATTTTTCTCCAAGGTTAGATACATAGGCACAAATTTTAGCTTGTTAATTTTGAAATAAAATTAAATCATGACTTAAGTTATCTCCCTTAAATTAGCCATTACTTGCCAACTTTAGAGTAACAATATTCAATTTATATGCTTGGTGGTTGTATTAAAAAACCCTAATTCTATTTCACATCAAAAGATCATCTCTATGTGATCATCACACTTGCTTAGAGGGAATAACAAAGCATCACCGACTAGCATTAGCATTTATAAACCTTATCATAAATATTAAATAGACATATTACATGATTTTTTAGTATGTCTTTGATCATTGTTCAAATTACTAAATTTGCACAAAAGATTTGACTAAGGAAAATAATCCTTGAATAAAAAAATTTAACAATATTTATAAATACACACAAGCTGTAATCATAAGTTTATATACTTGAGAAAATCAAGTTTCTAAAGATGAAGATTATGTAGGTATTTTTTTCAGGCATGGATTGAATTTGGACACCAAAGCTTGTATTTATAGGTGTGAAGACCATTTCCACACTGAATAAATGAACCAAAACATATAATGAGTTATCCTAGATTCTAGAAATGCAATATGGTGTAAAACTTGATTATAGAGCATTAAAGGAAATCATTGGGCATAGTCCACAATGAAAGTTGACAAGTCACACATGTCAATATGACCTTTATTTTTCCTTTTTATATTGTTCTCTTTGACTTAGGTTTTCTTTTTTGTTAGTTTTGGTCAATCTATCATTTCAAGTTCTTTATTTCTAATTCTTTCATAGGTTTACTTTTAGTTTTTTGATATTTTTATTTTTCTTTTAATATTTAATTTAGTCTTTTGGATCTTATCTTGGTTGGTGTGGAACATCTTGTCTCTCTCCCTCTTCATCCAACCTCTTTTTATATCTTCATGGATCTACAACTTTTTATTTTTCTACTTCATGAGTTTTCTATCATCTTGATGATAGATCACAAAATGTGATCCAAAAAATTGACGCAATCAAACACAATCTAATCCAGAAATAATTAAAAAAAACATGTTTATATTTACTTACTATCTTAATTGCAATATTACACAGTACTTTTTTTTTAATGTAAGAATAAATTTTGTATTAATATCAAAAATCCAATGAGTGCATTACAAAGGACTGAACATTACAGGGGCCATCTAGAAGGCATATCCAAGCTATCCCAGCGTGCCCAAAACCAATGGTCCCATCTGTAAACACAATCCAAAAGAAGCAGGCATGACCAAACTGAAGCACAAAATTTTCATAACAATCGTCTAAAATAAAGTGAGCACCGATCATGAAGTAAAAAATCTCCCAAGAAAAACATTTGTTTTGTGCGAATGCAAGAAACTTCCCAAACCAACATTCCAAAGCGAGCGATAACTCTTTTTCATTAATGTATCCCAACTCAGAAAAGAAGAACCCGCTCTAGTCTGCTCTCTTCGTTTGTGGTTGGCAACTTCAACTTTAGAAGCTTCGACCTTGTTCAAGAAGGAATCCAAGCTCATTATTTTGTCTTTAAAGATCCTATGATTCTACTCTTTCCATATTTCCCATATTAGGATAGGGACAGATTATCGACGAACAAAAATAGGTAACCTTGCAGCTCAAAATTGGCCATGATTGAAAAAACTCAAAATGTCATTAGGAGCACTTGCCCAACCCAACTTGGCACACAACCACCTCCATCATTCCTAGGCAAAAGGATAGCCAAGCAACAAATAATCTGCTGTCTCCTTTCACCTTTTGCACATTACACACCAAGATGGTCCTTGGTAGCCCATATTCATGCCATCCATAGTCAGCTATGGATATTGTTTTTTTGCATGACCACCCAAAGAAAAGACACTCGCCTTTTCGGTAAACAAAGTTTATGCTAGTAAATATGGACGAGAATTCTCACCCCTTCATTATCCATTTCACTCTCTAACATCCTATACCCATCCTTCACATGACTAGTTTTGGAACCATTCCATACTATCTTATCCTGGCCTCTCCTAAACATCACCAATCTTTCTCAAAGGATGTCCTTCAATCTAGACACATTTGCAACTTGGAATCCCAAATTGTCCACCTCCTTCCACTTTCAACTCCACAAACCACCATCTCCATTCACCTGTAAGTAGTCTCTCACCTTAACACCCCATTGTTGAGTAAGAAACGTCTTAATTTCTTCCATCTCCCCCAAGCTATTAATACTTGGATAGCCACCCTAGGGATCTTCCTAGAAATGAGAAGTCTTTCCATCATGAATGTTCTAGGTTAAATAATCAGCCACAAGAGATCTACATTCCAACACAAAATTTTAAATCCTAGATCCCAGATCCTCTTGATGGGTTAGAGGTTGTAAGGATCTTGAATTCATCATTATTCTCCATATAATTATGCTACAAAATCTTAACCTATATCAACTGAGGTCTTGTAAACATCCTGCAAATTAGTTTGACACCTAAAGCTTTAATTTGGAGTAATAATTTTCTTAGTCCCACTCCCCCATGCTCCTTTGATCTGCAAATTTTGTCCTAGGCATCAAGGCTACTTTGTCCTTCTAAGCATTCCCATCCCCAAAGAATTTTCTCAAGTGTTGGCTCAATTTTTATTTGTGCAACAACATACAATGAGTTAGGATATTAAATAAGTGGGGATGGAGGATATGACAACCTTTAACATGATCCTTTTGCCCACAATAGTTAGTGTCCCTTCCAAGAAGCTTCCTTATAAAAAACTTCTCACAAAGAGGGTCCCAAAGTTTGTTGGTTCTCAACCCTCTATCTAGGGGCAAGCTAAGGTAAGCGCAAGGTAGTTGCCACTTCTTTAACTCAAGAAGCCTCAAAATTTCTTGTTATTTCCTTAATGGAGTGTGGAAGAAGAGGATCTTTGATTTGTTCAACCCAACTTATTGACTAGATGCTCTCAAGTATAGGTTGGGGATTCCCTTAATTACCCTTGCTTCTTGTTTCTTGGTTGCCTCAAAAAGCAATGTGTCATCAATACACAGTCGATGAGAGATGGGAGGTAAGTTGTTCGTAATCTCAATCCCTTCTATTCCCTCCCTTGATAATGCTTTACCTAGGGACCTCCCTAGAGATTCTACCATGATGCTAAAGAAAAAGGGGGAGAGGCATTCCCTCTACCTAAGACCTCTTGTTGATTCAACAATACCTTTAGGGAAACCATTCGACAAGACTGAGTATCTAGGAGTTGAAATTCATTTAAAAATCCAATCTAACCATTCTATGGCAAACCCAAAAGAATCCATGACCTTCATTAGGAATCTTCAACGTACTCTATCATAAGCCTAAATATGATATCCAACTTAACCAACATCCTTTCTTTTCTAATTTTTTGAATTGAATGCAAGCCTCTTGAGCTATGGTGACTCCATCAAGGATTGGTCTAATTGGAACAAACCCAATTTTCTCATATGAAATAATGCTTGGTAATATAGTTTTGAGTCTATTTACAGTTGCTTTAGCCAATATCTTATAGATAGTATTACACAGTGAAACCAACCTATACTAATATAATGAGATAGCTTGTTCCTTCTTTGGAATTAAAGCTAATAAATTGTTACCAATTTCTCTGAGAATTTACTTGTTGGTCTTGAATCTTCTATTGCCTCTGTCACCTCCTTGCCAATCACACCCCAACATTTCTGAAAGAAGGCTATTGGGCAAAAGCACAATGTTGTATTGCACTTGGGGCTAACTGGCACAATCTGACCGAACTTAGTTCGACCAGACTGAGTTCGGCCAAACTAAGTTTGGCCAGACTGACTTCGGCCAAACAAAGTTTGGCCAAACTATTTACTTGTCAAGTGGCATTCGTTGGCATGGCCGTAACACCAAAAGTTAAGCCAAACTTGTTTAGAATAGTTTAAAATAGTTCGGCCTAACTCATCTACATGTTAGGTGATGTGGCAGTCAAATCACCATTTTGTCTAAAATCCTAAAACTTTTCACTTCTACCCTATTTTTCTTTAGGCAAAATATTTTTTTACAAAAATAATTTTTTTTCCTTTTGTAGAGCTCGAAGTCAGGAATGTAGACATATAATTTTTTTAATATTTTTATTAATTTTAATATTATTTATTTTTTAAACATTGCATGTAGGTTTTTTAAGTTCAAAAAGAGGTTGATTTGAAATTAAAAAAATAAATTAAATGATAATAAAAAAACTTAAAAAAAATATTTTTCACTAAATGAGAGAATCTTCTCCAAAAGGGTATAATTTTTTTTTTTGATAATGCTAAATTTAGTAGACAAAAGGTGGCATCGAATGAAAACTACCAAACTCAACTATATTGGACTTAAAAATATTATTACAAGAAAAATATACATCAATTTTTTTATTGTTTTTAGTATTGCATATATATGAAAAATCTATCTTTGAATATATAAAAAAAATATCAATTTTTTTTAAATTGAAAAAATAACAGACATAAATTTCATTAATATTTCTACATTTGATTAGTTGACATCATTTTGATATTTAATTTAGAAATGTCACTTTTATGGGGTTGAAGTTAAACAATTTTAGTAATTAGTTGTGTTGACCATTTCCTTAATAAAAGTGTGACACAACATTGTGCTTTTACCATATTGGGCACCCATCCAATGTTGGAGCCTTATTTGAATGTAATTGAAAGATTGTAGTCTTGATTTATTCCTCACTGAACTTTTCCATTAACAACTTATTTTGTGCTTCTGTGATAATCTTAGGGATTCTCTCCAAAATTTGTCTTCGTCCTAACAAATTTGATCCGCCGTGATTATTTAACAACTTACTAAAGTAGGAAATGACCAAGGTTCTAATTACCTATAAATATTCTATTATAGGCTAATCACTCTTCTTGATCTTTGTATTTTTGTTAATGATTCTATGAGCTTTAACATTGTTATGGAAGAAGCTAGAGTTCTTGTCTCCATCCTTAATCCAAACTTCCCTAGATTTCCATCTCTTAATAAATCTCTTGCATTGCTAGAGTTTCCTCATAATCCTCCATTAATCTCTTCTCCCTCAAAAAACAATCCTCATTCATACTGCGCACTAGCACTTCTTTGTTTAAGTCTTCCAATTTCTCTTTGATGGTCCTCTTAATCTCAAACATATTCTTGAAATGATGATGGCTCCATTCCTGTATGGACTACTTAATAGCTTTCAATTTAGATATTTTGAACATAGGAGAACCATATAGTTGGACTTCTCCCCACCACTTAGCTATCATCTACAAAAAGTCAGGATGCTTAAACCATATATTTTCAAATTTAAAAGGGCATCTTACCTATCTGTTATCCCCTAAAATGTTTAGCATGATTGGGAAATGATTCGAACTTGACCATGGTAGAATTTCAACTTCTAATTCTAAGGTGAAAGCACCCAAATACGCCTTCCAAAAATTTCTATTCAACTTCTCTATGATGTTATTGAAAACAATTAACTAATTGTTCCAAGTAAATATCCCATTATTAAAACCAATATCCATCAATTGGTTCCTTTTTACCCATGCTTTGAAGTCTACTTGAGATAGTTTCTTCCTTTTGACTCCACCCCTCTTATCATTTCTATTTATATGGCATTGAAGTCTCCAATGATTATGTGGAAGTCTTGGGGCGTTAAGCTCAATACCTACTCTATCTCCAACCAAGTTTATCTCTTACTATTGTTGTTGACTAGACCATAGACTTTAGTTAGAAAAAAATCAGATTGGAAGAGAGACTTCTGATTATACAACACATCCAATTACTCTCATCAACTACCCTTTCCACTAACACAGCTTGAGGTATCCATAAAGTAACTAGGCTAACCAAAGCACCATCAAACTAAAGCCACTCCCCTCTCAATCGTTTGGATCTCCTTGCAAGTAAAGAACCTTCAACATTGGTCAATTTAGTTTTTTGGAGAAGAAAAATATCTACATCGGATCTGTTCAATTGGTTCTTGATCAACTGCTATTTGTTAGGGGTGTTTACGCCCCTAATATTACACGATATCAACCTTATGGATCCTTGGGTGTTGTAAAAGAAGGTGAAAGATTGCAAATCTAAAACTAAAGATTAACCCTTAATATTGTGATTTCAGAATCAAAACAAGAAGAAAACCATTACACATGAAACACTAGATTTACATGGAGAAACCCTTTTGGGAAAAAAATCCACCATAGAAGAGAGGCAAGTATATTACTAGTCCAATAAAGAATACAACAACAATACACTTCCCCTTTAAATTTGGTAGTTGTTTGTTACCCTACACATTGAACAAGACTAAATGAATAACTCTAGCCCAAGGCCCCAATTTATAGAAACCAATGAAGATGGATACTATTGTGGTATCACCAAACAATAGGAAGAAAAACAACCTAGAAAAACTCATGCCTACCTCCCAAAATAACCTCTTACAAATGCTTCTTACAATTGTCATAAGGAATCTAGCATATTTGGGCACCCCTAGATCAATATAGAAGTCTCTATCATAAATGTTCATCATAGAGACCCATAATGATTGTCATAACTGTCATATATTATTTTACAACTCTTGATAAGTGTCCAAGGACCTCAACATAGGAGACTCCAAAAGGGGACGCCTATCTATTTTTCCCTTTTCTAAGAGGACAAACGATTAAAATAACTTTTCCTTTACATGGCCTCTTTCACCATCGTTGATAAAACAGTTTAACCTCATATGGATAAATTACAAAAAGATATTATTGAAACAAATAAATAAAACATTTACCTGGTTTATGGTACCTAAATCCGAATGTTCTCCCACTTGATGTCATACATCGTAAACTACCCCATAGAGATACATAATATAAATTAAGTACAGTGATGAAGAACCATGACCTTCCTACACCAAGAGAACTTATTCATCGTCACTGACTTTGTGAGAGAATTTGCAACATTATCCAAAGTGTCAACCTTTTAAATCAAGAAATATCCACTCATAAACATCTCCCACACATAGTGATACTTAAACATCAACATCTTTAGTACAAGTATGATGCATAAATTTTTTGGCCAAACATATTGCACTCTGATTATCACATCCAATCCTCACTGTCTCATAATCAAAATCAATACCATTAGGTCGAGTCTCTATAACCAAACCACCTAGACTTTGAGGAATGTGTAATAAACATATAGTCTACTTTAGTAGTGGACAACACAACTATAGGTTGTATTTTACTCATCCAACTCACTGTACCTAAAAAAAAAGTAAACTCAGTCACTAGTGGACCTTTGATTGTCTAAGTCATGAGCCCAATCTGCATCAACAAAACCCTATGTCCAATGACTTATCTACATCATCAATAACATGATAAAAAGAAATAATAATAAGTATATCACAAGTACCTTGATACCCTTTTAACAAAATTCCAATGCTCTTTACCTAGGTTATACATAGACCTGCTTAGAACTCCTACTGCTTGAACTATATCTTGGTCTAGTACAAATCATTTCATAGATTAAATTACCAATGAAACTAGAATTAGTAACATTAGACATTTTATCAATATCATCATAATTAGGACACGTCTAAACTCAACTTAGTACCAACTAGGAATGGAATACTTATTGGTTTACAATCTCACATTTTATATCTTTTCAAAATAGTATCAACATACGTACTCTAACTTAACCAAATCTTTTTGTAAACTCAATCCCTACAATTTATTTACACCCCAAGAATATATCTAATAGCCCCAAATCCTTCATATCAAATGTGTCAGAAAACTAAGTTTTGAGTTCTCTAATCATCATCTTGCTATTACTGATAAATATCATGTCACCAACATACAAGACAATAAATATTAATTAATCATCTATAACCTTCATATAAGCACAATGATCCTCTTTGCTTCTAAAATAAGTCAACTTTAATGCAAATGCATCAAACTTGTGGTACCACATCCTGGGTGACTATTTCAAACCATACAATGATTTATTTAACCTACAAACCAAGTTTTATTTTCCTTTCACAATGAAACCATTAGGCTGTCACATATAAATCTTTCTTCAAGATCCCCATGCAAGAAATTAGTTTTAACATCCACTTTATCCATCTCAAATTCACATGAAATAGCATAAATAATAAGAATCTAATAGAGGGTAGCTTGGAAATAGGAGAGATATTACACATAAATAAACTCCCTCTCTAGGAATAGCTTTTGGCCACCAATTTGGGCTTGTACTGCTCTAACAAATCATCTATTTAAAACTTCTTAAATACCCACTTGCATCAAATATGCTTTCTTCATTTAGAAAAGCTAACAAGATCCTAGGTGTCACAACTATATTAAGATATCATCTCCTCCTACATGGCTAGCATCCAAGACTTACTTTCCTCAGAATAGAGGGCAACCCTTAAAGATTTAGGTTCATTGCCAAAATTAGTAAAACAAACTTACAATGGAAATCTTGTGGTCTATACCTGCCATCTAGATTCCGCTATCTCTTGGACCTACTCAAAGGTGGATTAATAGTTCCTTCCTCACATTTTTCATTATTTTCAATTTCTTCTATTGTAATCAACTCTTAAAAAATTTCACTTGAAATCTCTTCTTCTTCTCCATCTTCTAGTCCATCTCTCTATTCTTCGACACCTTAATTTTCCTACTTAGTTTCAAAGTGCATTGTCTTTGTCTTTTCCTTTGGTTGTTGTTCACTCGAGTCAACTCTAAATTCCTTGAAAATTGTTAGGAAAATAGTGTCTCAACCTTTCAATGATAAAAGAGTACTTTTGATAAAAGGTTACTATTGATATGTGATGATGGGGGTTTGGGGGCTTTCCCCTAACATGGGGGTTACAAGGGGTTCCCCCCTTTGAGAGATCTAGTCTCGTGACCAACTGGGGGTCTAGGGGGTAGCATGTCCCAATGGGGGTTTCCAAGGGAAGCACCCCCTAAACAAAATTTCACATATAATCTTGGTTGTTTATCCTAAGGTCATAGATCTAACGGTGGATATTTTGAGCACTATGTTTGCCCTAGAAGGAAACCCTATTTTAAGAGTATTGTTATGTGTAATTAATGCTTGATAGTTGTTGAGTTTCCTCTAGATCCTATTTGTGGTACTCCCATAAGAAGCTTTTTATGCAAGTATATTATAATCTATTGTTGATATCTACACAATATATTGGGCAGCTTTTGGAGTGTTGGGTTTTCCTCCCGAGAGGGTTTTCCCCATATAAATCATTGTGTTGTGGTATGCCTGCTATTTATGTTTATTTTTGTTAAGTTTTTGTAACTATTGTAATGATTTGTAAAAGTTTTTGCCTTACCCTTCTCTCAAGGTTAGTGTAGAAAGTTGTTTTGCTATTTAACTTCCTTACAAGTGGTATTTGATCCTAATCACCTTTGGTTTCAGTTGTGGGTTGTTGATTTTTTTGAACTAATTGAGATTTAAGTGGCAGCTTGTGCAAAAGATACTTATTGATCTTGTTGTAAGAATTTTCAAATGGCAAGTTCATTAGGGAGAATAGAGGTGGAGAATTTTTTGGAAGTAATTTTGAGATGTGGAAGCTAAATATGGACAATTTGCTAATAGATTAAGATCTATGGGATGCTATTGATGTGAATGTCTCAAGAATTTTAGATCCTACTAAAATGCTCAGTATGATGTTATGGACCATAAAGATAAGGGTCTAGTAAGATTGTTCTTGGTAGGCTCTATTCTAATCAATGTCTGTGAAGAGACCTCTACAAAGAAACTATGGAATAAGCTTGGTTAGATGTATCAAGCCAAATATTTATTGAATCAATTTTTTTTGAGGAAGAAATTGTATTCCCTAAGAATGGAAGAGGGTGGAAAAATTATAGACCACCTATAAGAATTCAATATGTTGGTGGTTCAATTAGCATCCGTCGATGTCAAGATGGATGAGGAGAAAAAATGTCAGATCTTGCTTTGTTCTTTGACTGATTCGTGGGATACTCTTGTTATGACTATCGGTACTACTTTTGTTATTTTGAAGACTAAAGATGTGGTGGATGCCTTACTTGGTGAAGAGATGTGAATAAAGGTAAACATTAGTTTAGAGGAAGCGTTAAATGCTCATGGGAGACCTAAGGTAAGAGACAAGAAGAATGAGAAGCTTGATAAATCAAAATCTAAAGGGAGATTCAAATCTCTTGGAAAGTCTAGAGTCATTTGTTGGAATTGTGGTAAATCAAGACACATCCATAAAGACTACAAATAAGAAAAGAAGAAGAAAAAGAAGAAATTTAATTATAATTTTGGTTCTAAGATGGAAGATGGTGATGCATTCATTGCAACTTTGGCCACTCATGTGGTTAATGATGAATGGTTAATTGACTCAAGTGCATCTTTTCATATGGATTCTAATAAATACTATTTTTTCAAATATAAAGAATTCAATGCAGGTAAGGTTTACTCGTGTGATTTCTCATATAGATATTTTTGGTTGTGGTAAAGTTAGAATCAACTTTTGTGATGGTAGAGTAAAAAAGGTTAGTGGTGTGTTGCATATCCCTAGACTAAAATAAAAATTGTTATCTATGAGAAAAATAATAGATGTGGGTGTGAATTTAGTCTTTTCTATTGCAAGATGTAAAATGGGGAAGGATGCTATGGGGATTGCTAGAGGAGTTAGATTTGACACATTGTATAAGCTATAAGCATACACTATTGAGTGTAATATAACTTATGTTAAAAGCATATATGTAGATACTTTGTTTGAAGATTTGAGGGTTTCACCTTTAGAAAATGAACATGGCTTTTGGGTACCTAAGGGTGCTCTTTCCCTTGAAGCAAATTTACCTACATAAAAGACCATGCTATGACATCAAATACTTGGCCACATTGGAGAAAAGGGTCTAAGGACCTTGAAAAATAAAAACCTTTTTGAAAGTTTGAATGATTGTAATCTTTATTTTGATTTTTGTGAGCATTATGTTTATGGAAAACAAAACCGTGTTCAGTTTTACTCGAGTTCTCATGAATCTTGTGGTTTTTTGGATCTTATTCATTCTAATGTGTTTGGTCCTATAGATGTTCCTTGCATTGAAAAATCTACATATTATGTTTCATTTATTGATGATTATAATAGAAGGACATGGGCATATTTTTTAAAGAATAATTTTTAAGTTTTTATTTGATTTAAATAATTTAAAGCAATGGTTGAATTGCAGATTGGAAAGAAAAAAAAATGTTTGAAGACTGATAATGGCATTGAATTTTTCTCTAATGATTTTGATAGATTTTGTAAAGACTCTGACATTAATAAACAAAATACAACTTTGTATTCTTTGTAGTAGAATGGAGTTGTGTAAAGAATGAACAAGACACTAATGGAGAAGGCTAGGGGTCTTTTGAGTGGTGCTAGTTTAAAACAAAAGTTTTGGGTTGAAGCTATTGCCACTTCTTTTTACTTGATTAACAAGTCTCCTACATCTTCTCTCCATATTTCTTTATTTCATATGTATTCAGTAGGACATCATGGATAACTTGTCTATTAAAGTGCCATGGTCTACCCAAATGAATATGACATAGATCCATTGGCATTATGTCACATATAACTTCATCTTTGCACTTTCCAATTTCAAAACTTAGTAAGCTTTTCTCACTCACCAAAAAGTGATGCTCCATTTTCAACCACAAAACTTTGTATGGGTTGGGATGCTTGATTCTTTTCAATTTCAATTTGTCCATTGTTTCCTAAGATACTATGTGTAGGCACCCAATTCTGTCCACTTAATTCAAACTATTAATTACATAAATAAGACATTTGTTTAATTATTTCATCTTATACTTTTATCCCTTTTCTCAAATTTAAATAAATATTTATTAAATTCCTAAAATCCCTGACTCACTTGCATCTTCTAGAAAATGCAAGTTGCACGTTAACCCTCCTAATCATTTCTAAACCCCGTTTCATTAGCCAAATTTGTTGGCATTCTACACTCATATGAGAATAGTTGATGTTGTCATTGATGGCAACCAACTGGTAACCAACCAGTAATAGGTTTCTACATGCCTAACATCACATATATCATACACCGATAGACACCAGCACCAACAGGCACTTACACTAGCATTCAGATTAAATCGACAACAAAGCATATCGACACTCTAGCTGACATATGATGAAATTTTTTTTTATTGTAATATAATTATCTTTTGTAAGTCGACTTGGTATATTGTAAAAGACTCATATATGTATGAGATCTTATAGATCATTTTGTAAGGAATGAATAATAGGAATGTATGGTAGAAGATAATTGTTTAGTGGCAGCGAAGGTTTTTGGTTAAGGTATCTATCTGAGCATTATAGATGTTGTTTTGAGAAGTACATCGTATTGGATTTAATTATCCATTTTGTAGTAAGTGAGACTCTTATTTGAGTAGTGAGCTCTAGGCTGTTGGCCTCCCTACATGTGCAGGCCCCTATTGTAAGTAGTATTTATTCATTGGCCAGTGAGTAAATATTGTGGTTCACAAATCCCACTAAGGTTTTTCCCACACCGGGTTTCCTTGTTAAAATATCTTGTGTTATGGTGTGTTTCTATGTTGTCTTTGTTATTTGTGTTTACTGCACTTATTCTTATTTACTGATACATTGTTTTGGGTTGCAAAGTTATAAATAAGTTTAAATATTCATTCCACTGGTTAGACATTGATTCACCTCCCCCTCTCAGTGTCTTGGGTCTATCATTGAATCTAACAATTGGTATCAGAGCCTGGTCCTCTATTTACAAAAGCCTAACAACTTGAGGAAGATTATGAAACTGGTACATGGAGAACTTAAGAAAATAGTTGGAAGGAGCTCTTGAAGAGTTTGATGCAGAAAAATTGAAGAATATCAAACTTGAAGATGATCTGAGGACTCCTAAGGAATTCATTAAAGGACTTCAGGAGAACCTAGTTATAGCATAAAATAAGAGAAAGAAACTTCATGAGAAAATGCAGAATGATGATGATAAAAAGGAAACTCTTAGAGATAATTGCAAATAAGTTGAGACAAGAGAACACTAATATGGAGAATGAAATGCAATATATTACTATGAGGTTATGTAAGGATATTAAAGATATGAAGAAGAATGAAGAAGACTTGACTAGGAGACTTAATGATGTAGGAAATTAAAATCTGAGACTCGGTCATGAAAATCATATGCTAAAGATAGATTTGATTCACATGAACATGATAAAGATGAGCTTGTGAGACAAGTTGGAATTCTGGAAAATGAGTTGGTCACTACGAATGAACACAAAGACAAATTCAAGAAAATTTCAGAAAGGCTTGATGACATGCTGAAAAGACAGAAACCTGATGGAGATACAAATGGACTTGGATTTGAAATTGGAGAAAGTTCCAGTACTGCAAATAATCAAGATCAGAACAAACCGGTAAGACAACCTAATGCTTATAAATTTAATGGGAAATGTTTCAATTGCAACAAATATGGTCATAGAGAAAATCAGTGTAGATCTAGAAATAATCAGAATACAAACTCACCCACCGCTCAATGTTCCAAATGCAACAAAGTTGGTCATAATTCAGAAAATTACAAAATAAATGTGAAATTCTATGTTTGTGGTAGATTTGGGAATTTATCTAATCAATGCAGATCACAAACCGGTCAAGGATATGGAAAAGCTATTCAGAGGAATAATGTAACTTGTTATGCATGTAACAAGATTGGACATATTGTAAAATTTTGTAGAAGCAAGAATATACTGGCAAACAATAAAGGATCTAGTGTGAAGGGAAAAGAAAAGGTAAATGAAATAAAGCAATATTTTTCAAAACAATCGATTAAGAAGGTAGATCAGAAAGTTGATGAATCTGTCTCTGCACCGGTAGAACAGAGTAACTCTCCATCGGTAGGAGATTCTTCATCTAATTGAGGAATAATCCTTAGGGGGTATTGCAACAAATTGAAAATCATGCATTCTATCCTCAGTTGATGGTGAGAAGATACATTTCTTCTTTATCGACAGATGTGTTAAGTTTTCACTTAACCAGTGAGCATTTAATGCAATTTTTAAAGAACTTTTTTGGCTATAAAGCACCTAAAAACCCTCATTTCGACTCACCAAGCATTCAAACAATCAGAGAGTGTGAAATTGAGTAAGGGTATCCTAAGGCGAAGCTGCAAAGTGATTTTTAGACATTCAGAGAACTTCAGTTAAGAGGTATTTATCAAAATGGCAACCTCATCTTTTGTTCCTAAGTTTATTGCAAAACCTATCATTGTTGAAAACATCAAACACCCTAGACCCGTGTTTAATATTATCCCCAAGATTGCAAATCAAGATGATTCTTTAGGTAAATTGGACACATTGTCCAAATTCATTATTGATAATGTAATAAATATAGATAAGATGAATGAGGATACCATTAAGGAGAGAGTTGACAAAGAGAAAAATACATTCTTTGAGAACACCATAAAGAAATGTACCAATCACTTGGACACACTTTTATTGGTACTTAATTCTACAATTTTGGAGTATAAGGAGTTATATAGAGAAGCATGTAAACCTCGTTGTTTGACAGAGGATATTGATGAGGAGATTAAGAAGACACAAAAAGAAATTGATGACACTGTAGATAATATGATAGGTTCATCTGGACATATCAGTTTTTGAGCAGGAAATGACAGTTTTTGAGGAGAAGTTGGAAAAACTTGAGAAAGAAAAGGAAATAATAAGGTCCAATGTCGAAGAACTCAAAAATAAACTTGGCCCAAAGTTGGATAGTGGGATTACTCAGAGAGATGAACTCACCAAGGCAACAGTTCAAGGAGAACGATCACCAGAGCAACAAATGCACTATCTCACTAGTATGATCCAACAGACTGAGGCAACTCTAACTGACAACAAAAATTTTATGTAGAGTTTGAATCTAGTTTTGGCAGACATTTTTCAGATAGTAACCAACTAGTTACAGACCTTGAGGTAGCATTTATGTACTCTTTTGATTATTTATGACATCCTTTGTCACTGATCTCAAAGGGGGAGTATTGGAGAGAAAAATGCATGTACAGAGGAGATCACTTTCTCAGGGGGAGCACATCTTTTTGGATTTCAGTTTTGGGATAAAAGTTTTGATTTTTCTCATGAGTGTTGCCATCAATGCCAAAAGGGGAGATTGTTGGCATTCTACACTTATATGAGAAGAGTTGATGTTTTCATTGATGGCAACCAACTAGAAACCAACCGGTAATAGGTTTCTACATGCCCGACATCACATACATCATACACTAGCAGACACTGGCACTGGCAGGTGCTTACACTGGCATTCAAATTACATCAGCAATAAAGCATACCGACACTCCAGTCGACATGGGATGAAATTTTGTTTATTGTAATATAATTATCTTTTGTCAGCCAACTTGGTATATTGTAAAATACTCATATATGTATGAGATCTTATAGATCATTTTGTAAGGAATGAATAATAGGAATGTATGGTAGAAGACAATTGTTTAGTGGCAACAAAGGTTTGTGGTTAAGGTATCTATCTGAGCTTAAACTGGTACTAAACTTGGCATTAGAGATGTTGTTTTGAGCAGTACATTATATTGGATTTAATTATCCATTTTGCAGTCAGTGAGACTCTTATTTGAGAAATGAGCTCTAGGATGTTGGCCTCCCTGCATGTGCAGGCCCCTATTGTAAGTAGTATTTATTCATTGGCCAGTGAGTAAATATTGTGGGTCACAAATCCCACCGAGGTTTTTCCCACACTGAGTTTCCTTGTTAAAATATCTTGTGTTATGGTATGTTTCTATGCTATCTTTGTTATTTGTGTTTATTGCACTTATTCTTATTTACCAGTACATTATTTTGGGTTGCAAAATTATAAATAAGTTTAAATATTCATTCCACCGGTTAGACATTGATTCACCCCCCCCTCTTAGTGTCTTTGGGACTGTCATTGAATCTAACAAAATTACACTTTAATGATTTTCACATTCCTAAACCAAAGGTTAACCCAAAACCCATTAACTCAAGCTTTTAATGGATTTCTTCAAAGTCTTCTTAAGTCCTTAATGGCTTCCTTCAAAGTCCTCTTAAGCGTTTAATGGATTCCTTCAAGTTTTCAAGAATTTAATGCTTTGTCCCCCTCTCCTCTCAATCTTTCCCTTGTTGAAACTTGTCAACATGTGATTAGATTAAAGAAGAGCACATGGATTAAGGATCAACACTTCCTCAGTCAATCCTAACCCTTCCTCAACTAGTTCAATTTCAACCCTTCATATGCCCATTTTGCCTATAAATAAAAATCCCATTTTCATTGTGAGGATCATGTTTTCCATTCAAGATCAAGTTGTCCATTGAGAATAAGGTTTTCCATTGTGAAGAAGGTTATTCTATTGAGGTTATCATTGTTGAGAGTTTAGCAAGCATTCTCATTGCTTCTTTTCATAGCTTAGATCATTTGCATCCATTTCTCGTAGAAACACTTCATATCATAGCCAACCATCTCCCATCCTCCATTTGACATCCTTTTGTTCTAGTTCTCAAGATGAGGCCATACTTCATGTAGTAACAGGATCTTGGAGAGGAGGAGGACAAGGAACATAATGGGGAAATATCATATTTGTTTTGTTTATTTATTTCTTAACTAACATCTTGTATAATCTTATTTGATAATTCTTTGAATGGATTTGTGTTCATGTAATGCTTATGGTTGAAAGATCTTTACTAACATGATTTCATATTGATTTATACTAGTCACTATTTCTATTACATTTCATTTGGTGAACTTGGCATGAATTTGCCCATGTTCATTTTGTCAAATGGCTGGTAAACTTTTGGTATTGTATGTAAACTATGTTTGAAAGTTTATATATTTAGTTTGCAATGATGTTAAGATTCAAATACATCATAATTATGAATAAATACTTTAGTAACATCTAACAATATAATGGCATTGATAAATCAACAATATGCTGTAATAAATTTCAATTTTTATTTACAAACAATATTCATAATATGATATTCTTTCTGACCTTAGAAAGTGATATTACATACAAGAATTGTTGGGATCCAATAACATTGAGAGAGTTGGGGGGGGGGGGGGGGGGGTGTGAATTAGTGTTATACTGAATGAATTAATTTTAGCCTTATTAAAACATGCATACACCAACCGGTATACCGGTACATACAAAATTGAAAGAAGTAAAGCAACCAATAAGCCAATCACATAAATGAGAATCATAACACACAAAATTATACATGGAAAACCTCAAAGAGGAAAAACCATAGTGGGATTTGTGACCCACAATATCAATCCACTGGCCATTTGAAGAGATATTACAAAATATAAGGGGCCTGCACTTGCAGGAAGGTTTATAGCCTAGAGCACACTGCTCAATCACAAATGGAACCTCACTAACTACACATAAATCCAGACTATAATCCAGAGAACTATTGAACTGCTAAGATAGCATCTTCTATACTAGAATACAATTCTGATTTAAGCTCTGTCTGTTCTGGTCTGAAACCCTAAAGCCTTTACCGAAATAACCCTTACATAAATATCCTCACATATATAACCTCTCCGATACATTTCATATTATATCATATTCACATATCCATCACCATATCTATATATCAAAATGATCTAATCCAACTGACCTATATATCCTATATAACTTATCATGCCTTATGTTGGCTTACAAAGATATTACAATATCAAATTACATGTCGGCTAGATAACATAAATGCATCAATATAAAAATTTTTTTTTGATGTCGAATCCAAGAGATATTAGTTTCCAATACTGATAACCATATTCTAAACCATGTCTATCTGTATTTTTGGTAACCAAAGAAATCCTTCTATCCTTCTGGTGCGGGTGCTGATGTAGTGTCTAGAAGTGCCTACCAGTACACAACTGGACCAAAACATGAAGCCAAAACAAGATATCATGTTGCCATCAATGACAACATAGTGAAACCAACTAATTGAGTGTCAGTTGCCAACAATTTCCCCCTTTGGTATTGATGGCAACACTCATGTAAAAAATGGTCAAGGTTTCATCTACCAGTTCCATCCTACCTACTCCCCCTGAGCTGAATATTCATTAATGCAAAATACTCCATACTCCCATATCTCCCCCTAATATATACAACTCCTTCTATTCCTTTTACTTCTCTTTTCTTTTTCACATCTATATCACTCCCCCTTTGAAATCAATGCCATAAAAAATTCTAAAAAGAATGTCAAAGATCCAAAAATATCTTACCAGAGCTTAACAAATTTCAAAATTTCCAGATAAGCCTTCTCCAATAGCTCAAGATAAGTATCCCAACCAGTTTTGAAAGTGCTAGAAATAGATAAAATTCCATTTAATATATGTGCAAATGACTCTTTCTCACTTACCTCTGTTGGTGTGGGCTTTCCAACCATATCCATACATTCTTTCTTATGTACATTGAGTGAATCTAACCGGGGACTCACCAAGCCTCTCAGAATTCTGACCCTTCTTATGATTTTGTCTCTTTCCTTCTCAAGAACAAAAATTTGGGCTTCCAAAATCAAAATTTGACCATCAATGGATGTAGTCAATGAAGTCAATCCATCAAAAGAATTAGCTATATTTGCAATTTTCTCCTGAAATTCTTTTATCTTCTTATCCACATTAACTGTAAGTATTTGTGTGTTACAACATACCCTATAGATATTTGTACACTGCTTCAAAGAATTATCTATCAGTTTCATCTTTTCATTAATCATCTTTTTCTCAAATTTAATCACCTAATCAAATGCAGCTCTTTTAGCCTAAGTGAACCTCTCCAATGCTTTCTGGTTTGAAATTTTCTATAAGGATTGAAAATCCTTTGAAATGTGCTCAATAATTATCTTAAGCTTTCCAGATGAGCTCGTTTCATTGTCAATCTTGCACTCTGGGACTAGTTTGTGTAAAACAGCGATTGACTGATCAATAATCCCTTTATTTGTAGATCCTTCCTTCATTAATTTTTGTGCTACCATCATCATGAGTTCAGTAGGACTCATCTCGGTTATGTTTTTCTTTACAACTTATGAGGTGTCAATTGACAACAATGATGGACCAACTACCGATTTTCTGCCGGTTTCCCTTTTCTTCTCCTCTAATGATTTTTCCTTTATAGCTTCCTCACTTGCACCGGTGGCTTCACCACTTTGCACAGTCTTTGTAACTGCTGGTTCCTTTGTAGGAAATGTAACCTCAACCTGTTTATTTGTATCCAGAGGATTGTAATCCTCAATATAAGTATCATGTACACCATCAACCTTTTTACTCTCTGTATTAGTTGGTATCTCAACATCTGTCTGTGCATTTGTATCTACTGAGGGCTTGATTTCTACTATCTTAATTCTTTTCAAAATTGAGGGTGAAGTACCCATAATCTCCTTTCCTTTTCCTTCAATCGAGGTGTCTACAGTGTCTATCTTTGATTCTCGTGAAGTAAAGAGACCTTTGTTCTCTCCAAAGAACTTAACTCATGCCTTTTGAGTCTCTTTTATTACCTCATTTACCCTTCCTAGTATCAGACTGGTTATTCTATGTTTTCTATTAAAGACTTTTCCTATCTACCACCTCGAGTGTCCTTTCCATTTCCTCTGGAAAAATAGTAACACAAACTGATAACAACTATTGAACTTTAATATGCTTGTCTTCTTGCATTGTTGACAATCTTCTAGCATCTATTATATTATATAATTCGGCTAGTATTTGGTTTTCAATTTCTATTAAGGATTTCTTATAAATATCCAAATATAATAATACTACTTCCTCTACCTCTCTTTGTTCATCATCTTCTAAGCGTTCATAATAAAACCACACATTCTTTAACATGCCATCCTTATTGATTTCATCTACGAACTCTGCACAAGTTTTTGGTGGAATGATAGTCACATTACCAGATTGAATTGCTAGATCGATGTCATTCTTCTTCTTCCTTCTTGAAATACTAGATGGAGCTAAAGTGGTTACTTTTGGTGCTTGTTTCTGTGCTGGTATTTTGAATGTAACATTCCTAAATAGTTTCTTTTTATCCTCTGCCTTTGTTTCCTTTGTTTTCTTCCTTATAACCCTCTTGAAGGCCAAGGGTGTGTCATCCTCAGATTTAGACTCTCTTGCAATAGGCTCAATGTGTATTTATGGATTCTTCCTCTTCCTGCCTTTCTCTGGAACAACATCAATTAATGCTTTGATGTCCTGGGAAACCTTCTCAATAAATTTGCTAGCATTTCCTTCCCGCTTCTCTCTCTTCTTTCGATTGAGCTCTATTTCAACCTCTTGTGATTTTTTTGTAGTACCACATGGCTTCTCTACCTCTTCAATAGGTGCATCAATCAACATTTTTTTATAAGCCTCAAGGATCTATGCATCCACTTCATAGCCCATTTCCTCAATCCAAATCTTTTTGGGCTTAATCACTTCCATAAGTGTTTCATCCTTTTTCACCATGAAGCATATGTTAGTTGAATATTTTTCTACAATATGCTTAGGATTCCTTTCCCTAGACTTTATAGATTTTTGGAACTCCTTAAAGTATCCCCATACTTTATCATCCCTCTGACTTCCTAAAGTAGCAATTGACCATTTCAATTGTCTCCCTACTGATATATCAGATGCCCATTGTCTCTTCCCAAAATCAGGATTGTCATTCATGAAAAATAACATTAAGAAAAAAATTAAGTTGCCATACCGGAAGGGTCCTTTCTTTTCTCCCTTAATCTTTCCTATGTTTATTAATAGTTCATCTAACATCCAACCGCATAGATCCAATTTATCATTTTCTCTCATCATTCTATATGCTACCAAAATGCAGGAATTGGAAACAAAGTTTAGTCAGTTTGACTAAGTTACCTTATATTCGATGATCATGCTACATAATCTGATGTCCGTGTCAGTTATAGTGCTTATTCTCATAGATCTCCTATCAGATGTTGCACCGATGATTTCATTTACATAATCATTTGAAACCTTCTTGTTTAGATGTTGTCCGACCTCTGGTAAACCAATGATTACCTTGATGGCTTCCTTGGTGATCTTGTAAGGTCTATCCAACTAGATAAACTCCCCATGTACTCTGCTCAAAACATACCTAATTATCTCATCTTCAAATTCTGGGATGTCCAGAATGCCAGTAAACCCTAAGTCTTCAATGTGCTTGTATGTCGGTTTGATGTTTTTTAGATTCTCCCATCAACTTGCTCATGTACATGCCCTTTGTTTCCGATGTTCCCAAGTCTTCAATGTGGCAATGTATGTATGCCCTAACATATTCAACATAGACAAATCCCTCTAGAACATAGGAAAATGCTCCAACCGAATCTTCCAGCATAGCCACATGCGGATACTGCTTGAAAATTGTCTTGGGGTGGTCCTTGAACTCTACTATAGTTGTATTTGCAAAAAAGATAGGAATAGATGATGATACCAATTCCATGTTAAAAGATAAATATCCGTTGATCACTTCTGATGAAAACCCTTAACATATTCTTCTAGTTGCCAGTAAAATTGCTCAAGAATAAATCTGATTGCTCTGAAATGCCTTTGATTGCTCTTAGTCACTCTTAATCACTTTGAAATCACTCTAAATGAAAGGTGATCAATAATGAAGTGAATTCGACCTTTTAGCCTTCGAGAAAAATGCTAATCTTCCATTGACATTAATGATTGCCGGTGAAAGATATCGGATCTTGAACAGAACACATCCATGCTGGATAAATATCTCTAATGTTTGGAAAATCTTCCAGAAACTCTTTCCGAGGCATATGCAATATCTTCATGGATTTTGTCTACCCCTAAGGCATCTGCCTTAGTTACCGGATGAGCTGCTTGTTGGTGCAAGAGCAACCTCCTCTGCTATATTAGTAACCAGTGCATTTCCATCTGATGATTGTTGTTCAATCTTCCTAACCCATCTCTGAGTACGATCTTGCCAGATTTCACTAACCTTCTCTTTCCCTTTCTCATTTGATCCTCCATTACCAACTGGTGGATTTCTACTTCTATAGAATTTAGCAATATGTCCAACCTCATTACACACATAAGATGTAACATTGCTCCTTTGAATTGCTTTGCTAAAACTAGTGAAATTTCTTAACCTGCACTGATTAGCCATATATCCAAACTTTCCACATGCATAGCATTTAACATTCATTCTGCAATCTTCTATCTTGTGACCATACTTATTGCATTTATAACATTTATCGGGAGCAGAATCAAGGTTCTGATTTGCTCTATTTCTACATTTTCTAGCCATGTGACCAAATCTATTGTAAACAAAACATCTACCATTAAATTTATAAGCATTAAATTGCCTTACTGGTGCCTTATGGTTTTGATCTTCATTAGCAGTACCAAAACTCTATCCTTCCTCAAATCCAAGTCCATTGGAATCTCCAATATGCCTTTGTCTCTTCAACAACTCATCTAGCTGTGCTGAGCTAATCTTGAATTTTTCTTTACACTCACTTGCAGTAGTTAGATCTTCTCTCAAAATTATTATTTGTCTCTCAAGCTCTTGTTCATTACTCTAGGATTGTACTAAATCAGTTCTCAACATATCATTCTCATGAACCAACCTACCACATTCTTCAAATTTGTTTTTCAACGATACAACAAGATTTTCTTCCTTTTTCTTTCAATCCTCAATCTCCTTAGACATTCTCATAGTTATAGTTTGCATTTCATTTCTCATAACCGTGTTCTCCTAACTCAATTTTTGACATTGTTCCTTAAGTGCATCTTTCTCTTCATTATCCCGACTTTGCAAAAGTTCCTTCCTCCTAGCTTGAACAAATGATAGCCTTTCTTGTAGGACAAGAATGAATTCCTTAGCAGAATTCAATTCATCTTGTAGCTTTAAGTTCTTCAACCTTTCATCATCATAATCTTCAAGTTCCATCTCAAGTCGTTTCTCCAAACCCATGTCCATGGATTCTGGATTCAAGATCTTCCTCAAGCTATTAAACTTCCTTTGAGGCACAAGGCTTTGATACCAATTGTTGGGATCCAATAACACTGAGAGGGGTGGGGCGGGGGGGGTGTTGAATCAATGTTATACTAGATGAATCAATTTTAGCCTTATTAAAACATGCATACACCAATCGGTATACCGGTACATACAAAATTGAAAGAAGTAAAGCAACCAATAAGCCAATCACATAAATGAGAATCATAACACAGAAAATTATACGTGGAAAACCTCAAAGAGGAAAAACCATAGTGGGATTTGTGACCCACAATATCAATCCACTGACCATATGAAGAGATATTACAAAATATAAGGGGCCTGCACTTGCAGGAAGGCTTATAGCCTAGAGCACACTGCTCAATCACAAATGGAACCTCACTAACTACACATAAATCTAGACTACAATCCAGAGAAGTGTTGAACTGCTAAGATAGCATCTTCTATACTAGAATACAATTATGATTTAAGCTCTATCTATTCCAGTCTGAAACCCTAAACCCTTTACCGAAATAACCCTTACATAAATATCCTCACATACATAACCTCTCTGATATATTTCACATTATATTACATTAACATATCCATCACCATATCTATATATCAAAATGATCTAATCCAACCGACCTATATATCCTATACAACTTATCATGCCTTATGTTGGCTTACAAAGATAATTACAATATTAAATTACATGTTGGCTAGATAACAAAAATGTATGAATATAAAAAACAATTGCCAATACAGGATCCAAGAAATGTCAGCCTCCAATACCAATAACCATATTCTAAACCATGTTGGCCTGCATTGTCGGTAACCAAAGAAATCCTTCTGTCCTGTCAATGGTGGTGGCGATGTAGTGTTTGTGAAGTGCCTGCCAGTACACAACTGAACCAAAACATGAAGATGAAACACGATATCATGTTGCCATCAATGAAAACATAGTGAAACCAACCAATTGAGTGTCAATCACCAACAAGAATATGATGGAAAAGTAATTTCTGATAACTCATTGAATCTTGACAACGATCTGTGACTAGAATAGTAGCTAAAGGTACCCACAAATAAATCATGCACTCATTGCATTCCATGAGTTAACATCCTTTTGTTGTAGAATTTGGATTTACAATTCTTAATTACATTTTCTTGAAAGCTTCTAATGCATTTGTATACAAATCCATTCTTTTTCATATCAGGCAATCATGATATTTCATGAGAGCACATCTCTTTGAGAAATTATGTCAGGAAATGTTGGAAGTATGCTCTAGTGCAGGTAGTTTAATTTGGCTTTACACCTATCAAGTGCATTTGTATGAAAACTTCTAAAGCCTTTTCAACACATCCAATTAACACATAGTTTGCATTCATTGATTTCTATGTGATGACATCTCTTTTGAGGAATTTTGTTAAAAACACACACTAGCCATGGAATTTGGCTTCACACCTAGCCGCTTGCATTTGCTTGAAATCTCCTAAAATCCTTTTTACGTTTTTCTTATGCATTCATATGCTGCATATTTATAAAAAATTGTGTGAACTCTAATCCTCACCTCAATCATATTAGTCTAGTGGTTTAACTATAATTAAATTTGTATTTACATAAATGAATGGAGATCCTTCCTCTTAGTTTCCACCTTTGAATGTTTACCTCTGCGTGTGAAGTATTTTGATTCGTTATGAGTTATTGACTTTGGCTCAGTTCAAAGAATAGAAATAAACTGTAATAAAACATGAGCAATAAAAGGAGAATACAATTTAGAAATGGGCTCTCTCAAATTTCTAGATTTGGATGAAGAAGGAATGGGCTCTATTTATAGGAAAACAGGGCAATGGATGGTTGAGATTGAGTAATCTCAACAAGGGCCAGGATTGATGGGTTTGTGATCCATGTGAGAGCTTTCAACCCAATCCCAGGATGACAAATGTCAACATGAGATGGCTTGAGAGGAGAGGGAAGAAGCATTAAATGCTTGGGATGACATGAAGGTTACCTTGGGAGGTAAGGTTAGGCTTGAGTTGAATGAATAAAGCCTTTATCCAATGAATAAAGCCTTTATCCAATGGACAAACTCTTGTGCAAGAGTTAGTCAGGATAATCATGGTCAAAGCAATGAATGCTTGAAGAGACCCATGAGTTAAATGAGGGTTGAGTTAGAGGAAAAGTCTCTAACCATGTGGGTGAGTTGAGTTTAACCATTAATGATCATGTAAGAGCCATAAATGCTTATGTAAGAATCATTAATGGTTTGGAAGACTTTAGGGGTTAACTTATTGAAGACATAAAGCTTTTAATGCTTTTCAAAGACTTGAGGCTTTGAGAAGTGACTCCAAGTTTCTTAGGAATGTGATAATAATTAGGAGATGAATTAGGCTAATTTAGAATGAATTAGAAGAATCTAGAATGGGTTAGAAGAGTCTAGAATGGGTTAGAAGAGAAAGTGGGTGAGAGAAAATAGGATTTTAATTAAAATAAAATCCATTTATTTCAACAAAATAGGTGCAACTTGCATTTGTAGGAGAATGCAAGTGGGGGGGTAGTTAGGGATTTATATAAATATTTATTTATTTATTTAAATGAGGAAAGGGGGTTAATTTAAATAAATGTGCTTTATTCATTTAATTGATTTAGAGTGTGGCTTAATGAATTAATTTAAATAAATTGAATAATTTATTTAGTTAATAGAAGAAGAGGTTGAGGATGAATTAATTAAATATTAATTTAATTAACTGATTTATTGATGGTTAAATAATCAAATAAATAGTAAATATTCATTTAATTAAGTGGATAGATTTATGCAACTACATTTGCCCCTCTTTGAGATGGTGTGGTTTATAGCATCATTTCAAAGAAGAGAAAGATAGGTGTGAAGAAATATGCCCCATAAATGTTAATTTAATGGGTGGTATGCCCCCTCAAGAGATGGGCCAAAAAATTTCAAAAAATCGAGCAATCTCTCAAAAAAGAGAAAGAAGTGGAGGAGAGGTAGAATAGAAGAATTTAGAAATAATGGTGAAAGACTGAAAGAAAATGGAGTGAATACAAAGAAAGGGTAAGCCAGTGAGTACCATGGGGTCATGCAAGAGATACAGTGCAAATTTTATTCTTTTGATTGATATTGCACAATTGATCAAAATTGGTTGGACAATCTGGTTGACAGTTGATGTCAGTTGTTCGCTTGGACAAGATAAAGTTTGAGTAAGTGAATCAAAGTGACCTGTTGTGACTTAGACAATTGATGTAATTGCCTAATGAAGTCAAGGTATCTGAAGCAAAATAATCGTTGAGACTTAGACATTTGATGTAATTGTCTGTTTTGATTGTGTTTGATTGGTTGATCAATTGATAGTGTTTGCATTTTAGGTTGTTTGTGGTGAATCATAGCAGTCCCATTAAGATTAGGTCATTATGAGAAATGCTTTTTGTAGTCTAGGTTTGCCATGATCGATTACCTGTTGAGACTTGAATATATCTGTTAATAGTCTAGGCATGCATGAGTCAATGTACTTGTGTAGACAGAGTAACTTGCTTGGCTTATAGGATGACCAAGGATGGGAAGCACAACCCCTCCTATTAGAGATGGACGATGATGAACATGGCTTGATTGGGTTGATGGGGTACGATGTAGGGTATGTGAAGCTAATGATCGAGACAAGGAGGGTGAGGGGGGTGATTTAATGTTAGATAGAAGGTATGGAGGACCTAGGACCTATTCCTATGTAAGAGGAACAAAATAGAGTATCCATTATCATGACTATGTATGAATGATATGTAGTGATATGGATGTATGGATGGATGGAATGCAATATAAACAGATGAGATGGAATGACGATCCATAGATTATTCACAGTGCATTATTTTCATCATTGAGCATGGTAGTATCATTCTTGGATGAGCTGGCAGGAACCAAGTTAGAGCATTTCACCTGTAAGAAAACATCATAGACAAGGAAAAGTTACCCTCCATTCGGGTTCATGCGCAAATGGTCGAGGTATACGTTGTAGTGAGTAAGCCATAGTAATCCATGACTGTTTGTTTTCATATGATCACGTAGCTTAGTGAACTTCCCATGTAGACACCATTAGTACATGCCCCAAAACTACATTGGATCAATCTGCAGACAACAAACAAAGAAGAAAGATATCAGGAGCCATCCCAGCTACTCTAATCACTTCTGGATATCCTTGAGTAGCATAGGAACCCAATATAAATAAACAAATAAAAAAATGACCAAGTACTTATCAGCCAAATAAAATTTTATTGTCAAAGAAAATGTTACCATGTCTTGACTGTAAGGAAGGATGCATCCTTGTGAAGATAGTTCTGTGCATATGTTTTGATTGGTTGGTTGATTTGATAAGTGATCATTGTTTAAGTAGTTCAAAAATGTTTGTTTCGTGTCATTTGCGATGTGTATGTACAAAGAATAATATATGGTGCAATGTTTTTGATTGATTTTGATGTTTTTCATGTTTTTGGATTTTGTGAGTGTTTTTGAATTTTTTTGGTATTTTTTGAGTGTTTTTGAATGTTTTTGCTATTTTCTGGCCAATTTTGAATGAAGAACTCAATGAATCACAAGTAATGTAGAATCCACTTCCATTAGTAGGTTAAGAGAATTTCCCCCAATTTAAATGTCGCTATGAAAGCAAGATGCGGGATGTAGGACATATGAAGGACTAACCCTGATTGCAGATCAATAACAAGCCATGGTTTGAATAATGGATGAATGGATACAATGGTTGTGATCGCAAAAAGTATGAAAGACAATGGAGCCATAGCCTTTACAAATGGAACCTATTTTCTAGGTTTTCACCATCGTACTTACCCAAGGTGCCAATATAGTGGTTTTCACCATTTGGATGAATGATTTTTCTTTACTATTTTCTTGATTTTTTTGTATTTTCTTCAGGACATTTTTCTGATTTTTTTTTATATTTTATGATATATATGAAGGAGTCTGATGCTCTACACAACTTATGTATAAAACTGTTTGAGGTGCACGTTGTTGATCGGATCTGCTAGTGGTTCTCCTTCTGATGTTGCCAACTGATATGCCCCAGACCCAAATACAATAGTGATAACATATGGACCCAACCAGTTGGATTCAAACTTGCCCTGATGTTCTCTATTTGGTTGGTTATGAGGATTCTCCCTGAGAACAAGATCACTTACCTCAAATGTACAAGTTTTGGCTCAATGATTGTAGCTTCTGCTCATGTGCTGTTGATAGGATTTTAGGTGGTTGTATGCAGCTTGTTGCCTTTCATCAAGCAGTTCCAAGTCCTAAAGATGGGATAATCGATATGCTTCATCATTTGTCAGATTGTGTGAGGAAACCCGTAGAGATGGTATTTCAACCTCAATAGGCAAAATGGCTTCTACTCCATAAACCAATGAGTAGGGAGTTGCGTCTGTAGGGGTTTGAATGCTAGTTTGATATGCTCATAGTGCTGGATTTAATTGAATGTACCAATCACGACCAACATCATTGACTATCTTTTTGAGGATCCTCAATATGTTCTTGTTTGATGCTTTGGCTAGACCATTTCCTTGTTGGTACTAGGGGGTGGAAAAATGATGTTGGATGTGAAACTTCTCACAGAGCTCATGAACATCCTAATTTTTGAAAGGAAGCTCATTATTTGTGATGATGGACATGGGTACACCATACCAACAGATGATGTAATTAAGGATGAATGAGGCGATCTTCTTATCGGTCACTTGGGTAAGTGGAATGACTTTGATCCACTTTGTGAAGTATTTGGTGGCGGCAATGATAAATTTATGGTCGTTGGATGAAGATGGATGCATTTTACCCAAAAGGTCAAGTCCCCATTGACAAAAGGGCCACGATGTTGTCATTGGTTTCAATTCTTTGGCCGGTGCATGTATCAGGTCTCTATGAACTTGGCATTTCTTGCATTTTCTGACAAAATAGTAGGAGTCTTTTTCCATGGAGGGCCAATAGTATCCAGTGTGCATAATTTTCTTTTCCAATGAAGGACCACTTGAGTGAGCAACACAAGTTCCTTCATGTACCTCTTCCAAGGCCTTTGTTATCTCATCTTGTTCCAAACATCGAAGGAGAGTACCATTAAGACTTCGCATGTATAGGATTTCGACAATGATGGTGTATCGAGTGGTTTGGTGGATGAAGGTTTTTCATTGGTTATTTGATTAGTTGGGAGGAAGTGTGTGATCATGAAGGTAAGTGAAGAACTCACCGTACCATGGGGATTCAGAACTGACAAGTGGATATATCATTTTAGTTTTGGGGATATCATATGCGAGGATCCAAAGCTATTCTACCAAGAACTCATAGCGTGTTTAATTTTGTGGAAGATCTAGGAGAGATGCAATTGTAGCCATTGCGTCAGCAGCTCAATTTTGATATGTAGGTACTTGCTCAAATGTGATAGTTGTAAATGATTCTTTGTAATTATCCACCATCCTTTTATACAACATGATCTTATCATCCTTAGTTTGGTATTCATTGGTGAATTGTCAGATGACTAGTTGAGAATCTCCATATAATTGTAGGTCTTTTAGATGCCATTGTATAGCCAATCTAAGTCCTATGATCAAGGCCTCATATTCTGCTATATTATTGGTGCATGGGAAAGTGAGTTTGTATGATTTCAGGATGTTGTCACCTTGAGATGTAATAAAAAAAATACCTACCCCCAAGCCATGTCTAGTATATGAGCTATCAAAATATAGCTTCCAAGGTTGTATAGTTGTGATCATGAAGATCTCTTCATTTGGAAAATTGGAAACAAGAGGATGGTCACCTGCGAGGGGTGCATCAGCTAACTGATCTGCAATAAATTGCCCCTTGATAGCCTTATGATCCACATACTCTATATCAAATTCACTCAAGATCATAACCCATTTGGCTAAGCGGCCTATGAATGCTACCTTACTAAGTAAGTACTTGAATGGATCTATTTTGGCAATGAGTTGTGCCTTGTGTGTTAACATATAATGCCTCAATTTGGTGAGTGTCAAGATAACTGCTAGGAAAGGTCGCTCAATAGGTGTAATTGAGTTCATAGCCTACCAATGTGCAAGAGATATAGTATACAACACATTCTTTTCCTTTTGTATTATGTTGTGCTAGTAGTTCTCCTAATGCTGTATTTGTAGCTGAAATATATAGCAATAGAGATCTACTTGGATCTGGTGGGATCAGCAAGGGTGTATGCACTAGGTAGTCTTTAAGCATTTGGAATGCTTGCTAGCACTTTGTATCCCATTGAAAGCAGATATTATTATGTAACAGATGCGTGAAGGGATGACACTTATCTACCAATTATGCAATGAATCTCCGAATTGATTGTAGTCACCCTTGTAGTGCCCTTAATTGACTGATGTTCTTGGGAGGTGGCATGTCCATGATTGCTTTGACTTTCGCTTGATCTACTTCAATGCCCTTGCTTGAGACAATGTATCATAGGAGTTTCCCGGAGGTTACTCCAAAGACACATTTCTTCGGATTAAGACGAACATGATATTGCTCTAATCTATCAAAGATTTGACCCAATATTGCTAGATGACCCTCTCTTTTTAATGATTTAGCTAGTAAATCATCGACATAATCTTCCATTATGGTGTGCTTCAGGTCATGAAAGATGGTAGTCATAACTCTTTGATAGGTTGCCCCTGCGTTCTTCAGACCAAATGGCATCACATTCCAATAGTAGGTTCCCCATGGGCATGTGAAAGCAGTTTTATGTTGATCCTCTGGAGAAATCTTGATTTGGTTGTACCCTAAAAAAGCCATCCATAAGAGAAAGCATTGTATGACCCGCTCTTATATCGATAATCATGTCAATGTTTGGTAAGGGGAATTCATCCTTAGGGCATGCCTTGTTCAAATCTCTTAAGTCTGTTTCGATACAAATGCCCCCATTAGGTTTACCAATAAATACAATATTGGAGATCCAATCTGCATGATCGATTGGTCTGATAAAACCAACATCTAAGAGATTTTTGAGTTCTGCTTTGACAAGAACAACAATCTATGGGTTCATCTTTTAGAGCTTTTGTTTTACTGGTTTAGCTCCTTCCGCCACAGTTAGGTGATGCATGACTAAATCAGGATCTAAGCCATGCATGTCTGCATAAGACCATGTGAAGTTGATTTGACACTTTTGGAAGAATTCCACAAATTTTGGTTGTTCCTCTAGAGTTAATAGAGATGCCAAATGTATTTGGTGAGGATTCTTAGGGGTCCCCACATTGAATTCTTTTGTTTCTTCAATTAGGATCATTGATCTCTCCTATTTTGTACTAGAGGGGAGGATGTCAAACCTTTCATCTATAGGCACCTTGGAGAGGTTTTCACCTTTGGATACACTCTTTATTTTTACTTTTTGGGGATCAAACAATGCCACAGTGTGGTTTTCACTGGAAGATCCATGTTTTATTGTGATATTTTTCCAGCTAAAAGGTTTGGCATCTACCCCAAAGTATGTTGCGCTGTTAAGTTTGATGGAAAACCTAGCTTTATGATCCCCACTTTGCATGTTATCCCATATTTTCAAAAAGTCGATGAGAACCTCATCATTTTGGAAGTGATTAAGACATGGGGGATTGGGTTGGTTCTGATGAATAATGATGAACAATAAATACCCTAACTAGTGCTGAGAGGGGGGGGGGGGGGTGAAACAGTACATACAAAAACTTCTCCACAACTTATCAAGTTAAAACAATGCTAACTGGTGTCTTCATTACTAAACTTAACCATGGCAATACCGGTTAAACACAGTAAGACTTCAGACAACTTAAACTGGTAAAATTGAATACTTCAAATATCATTCAATACTTGATAACTACTTCACCCATAAACATATGCATGTGGTGTATCAACTAAACAAAGAATAATTTATCATCACATGAGAAATGCAAAACTCATGACACAAATTTTTCATGTGGAAACCCAAATGAGAAAAGCTATAGTGGGGATGAATACCCACAAGCTTGTTTTGAACTCTTTTGAAGCTCACTCTATTAGGAGCCTAGTCCGGTAAAAGACTTTACAATAAGGTTCTGTTAGGAATTGCTCCTATTAAAGATTACCTGGTTAAGGGATGGCTATATACCCTATTAAAGGTTACCTCACTAGAGGATTTAAAGAACTCATTGAACTTGAGTCACTTAGTTAGAGGATTTACAGTAAGCCTGTTAAAGCTACCCAACAATGGGATTTTCCTTCTATTGAAATGGTTAGAAAATAACTAGTGAAACTTTGATATGATAACAACACTATATGCTAAGGCAGATCCTTTTCAGTTCCTCTACTCTGCAATCACATTGCAGTTTTCACTCATTGGTCTGGCAAGTATCTCATCACTTAGATACACACACAACTTTTGCCAACAAAAACAATATCAAAAGTCATCGACCTTATAGACAAGAACTAGGTCAGTGACATAAACCCTAAACCCTAAGTATTTTAGGTTTACAATTACAAGTAGTCCAATCCTGACCATCCAAACACTTCACATAGAATGAAACAATCTCAAAAAGATCACAAGTCATTTTGCATCATCCATTCTTCACCACACATAGAAATCAGTAACCCATCATGCTTTATTCTCATACCGTTAAGAAGAATGTTCATTCCCGAGGTAGACATTTAATGCAGTCAATCTTCACATGCAAGATCCTCAAGGAAATCCTTCACCTACACAAAACTAACATGGCATCTCGATCTCATCATTATTTCTTAGCTAACTTATCACAAAATATCACCGGTTGCATCGCACAAGCTAGATTGCCAAACCGGAAACCCTAGAGCTGAGACTACCAATCGGTAGTCACACTTAGCGAAACCCTGACACTAGTTCACTACATCTCTTCATATTGGTTGACCTGTACTTATTGACATCAATGCCAACATATATTATCATCATATTATCATACCGGTTTATCATATGCCAATAGGTTCCAATTGATGAGTTCAGGGTGGATGATAGGCATTACCTCATCGATTAAGTTAAGTTCAGAGGAGGCGTTAGTGAGGGTTAAGATAGATGAGTGAAGTTCATTGATGGTACTCTCCTTGTTAGATTCTTGTGTTGAATTTGATGTAGGGACTGTGGAAGTTGTTTCTTGCTTAGGAAACCAAAAGATTTTAATCCATGCCTCTCCATAAACTAGGATATCTTTATGAGGTGGTGGGGGTGATGTGTCTTCCTCGTCTGAAGTATTTAGATTTACTAAATCCCATTCCCACTCATGCGAGTTGGTCTCTGAATCACTCTCTAACATCCGATTACTATACTATGCTGGGATGTCTTTTGAAATGAAGAGTGTATTGGTCATGGGTTTATGCATTTTTATAGGCAGGATTGCTGGTGTTGCTGATGGGGTTATTGGTGCTATTGAAGCTATTGCTAGGGTTATTGGTGTTGTTGGTGCAGTTGGTGCTATTGCTGCTACTGATGGGATTATCGATGCTGTTGATGCAGGTGGTGTAGTTGGTACAGTTGGTGCTACTGATAGGATTATTGGTTTTGTTGGTGCAGGTGGTGTAGTTGGTGCCATAGATATAATTAAGGATGGCATCTTTTGAGTAACTGGTTGATACATGAGCTTGCTGGGTTTTCCTTTGAGTCTAATCTTAGGAAGAGATTCCTTTTGAAAACCTAATCTGGTTTTATCTTTGGATTTTAACTCAGGTTGTAAGGGCTCATGTTGTCCTTGTTTGCAATGTCACAAAGCACTCTAGCCATCATAGCCCATTCTTTGCATGATAGTGAGGCCTTTTCCATATTTATCAGTGGGAAGCTTAGCCTTTGGACTTTCTATTTTGATGGGGTCTTTGTAGATCCATTCTGCTAGGTCCTCATGCATGGTTTCCTCCTCCTAACTTTTACCAGGGATGAATTATGCCAAAGTACATGCTTGCTTGGCCAGTGGTGTTTGAAGCAAATTTTGAGGTTTTCCATGAGTTCTAGGGGATGTGGGTAATTTCCCAACACAAAAGAGTTGGCTAAGATTATATTCTCCGGGACCCTCCTCAGCGATTTTCATTTTGAACTTCTCTTGATTTGGTATAGGGGAGACTGATTTGGAAAGAGATGATGGATTAACATATGATGTGGAAGGGATAGCTTCTCCGTTGTTAGGTATGGTGATCTTTGGCTAATGGTTGATGTTATTACAATATGAAAATGGATTTTCATCTCCAAGGATTGTGATTTCTATACCGTTATGGGGAAACTTGATACATTGATGATAGGTGGGTGAAATGGCTTGCATGGAATGTATCCAAGGTCTTCCTAACAAGAGATTATATGGCAAATAAAGGTCTATAACTTGTCAGACTATGTGTTTCACCACTAGCCCCACTCTGATAGGTAATACAACAACTCCTTTGGAAGAATGCTCTATATCATCATAGGTCTTAATGGTTATCTTTTTGTTAGGATCCACTTATTTTACCGCATACCCCAATGTTGTGACCAACTACAAGGTGCATATATTCAAGCCGACTCCATTTTCAATCAATGCTCACTTGATTCTGTGTTGGTTTACAAATCCTTCAATGTGAAGGGATGCTTAATGTGGTTGTCGGAAGGAAACGTTGTCACTTTCAGAAAAAGTGAGGCATCGTGATGACTTGAGACTACCAACCATGGCTTGAAATTGATCTATGCTAAGGTTGGTGGAGACTAATGCTTCTTGGAGAGCTTCATCCAAGATTGTTTTATTTGAGGGGGATAAGCATAAAAATCTAATATGGAGATGAGTGCGGGTGTTTTATCCAATTGTTCCATAAGATTATATTTCTTGGGTAGGGGTATCGTTCCTTGTGGTGCTTCTCAAATGGTAATCTTTCTACGATGTGTAACAACATTGCATGTAGGATTTGGATCTTTGATGGTGAGAGTTGCAACTTGTTCATCAACTTCATAGAGGTGATTCATAGTATAACTATATGTAGCTTGTGTATAATTAGTTGTAGCATCTATGTTTCATCCGGAGGTGGAAGGACCCCTTTGATCATGTGATGAAAGTGGATTCTTGAACTGGATTTTTTAGGGTCATGTCCTTCTATTTCAATTTCTCCTCTATTAATAAGATCTTAAACAAGATCTTTCAATTGATGGAAATTTCTCGTTTTATGCCCTCTTCCCTGGTGAAATTCACAATGTTCATTATCTCTCTACCATGGAGGCTTGACCTGAGGTTCATAGCTAGATGTTTTTGGTAAGTTCATAAGATTGGAGGAAGCCAATTGGCATAATATTTTTTTGATGGGTTCCCCTAAGGGTGTGTATGTGTGTTTTGTTTTGTAGTTTTGTTGCCTTTCTTTTGGTTCCTCTTGTGGCACATTACGACCTTGATTTTGTGATGAGTGATGGCATTATTTTTAGAAGGAGGATTTTGTCCTACAAATCAGACCACGGGTTGTACAATTTTTACTGTTCGTGCATCCAATATCCCATCATTGACAACGTTCTTGTTCTTGTTCCAAAAATTTGGTTTATCACTATTATAACGTGGACAAGGGCCATCTTTGGGTTCATTGTAGATTTTTATAAGTCCCTTTTTTATAAGGGCTCTTTCACATTTTAGTCCTTGAGTGATCATCTCCTCAAAGGACTCTGTACCCTTCATGTCTAAATGGAATTCCATCTCATCATTCAAGCTAGAAATGAATATTTCCACTAGTTCTTTCTCAGGTAAATGAAGAGAACGTCTGCTAGACAGTTGCCTCGATCGTTGCAGGAAAGCTGAGAACAACTCCCCTAGTTTTTGTTTGGTGTTGCATAAATATGTCATGGTAACATCTCGTTCTATGTTATGTGTATAATGAGGGATGGATTTTTGAACTAGTTCGTCAAATGTTATAATGTCACCTGGTAATCAGGAAAACCATTGCATGGTTGTGCCTCCCAAACTCTGAGGAAAAAGATGCATTAGATAGGTGTCCTCATAGGCCACCTCTAAACAAGCTGAGTGAAATTCTCATACATGATCTCTAGGGTCTCCTTTTCCCCTGTACTTTTCAAACTTGGGTGTTTCAAACCCTCATGGAAAAGGTGGCATAAGCATGTTCCTATTAAAAGGATAGGGACAAATATCATTAAATGAAAACCGAGTAGTCTTTACATCACTATTGAGTTGTTGAGCGAGATTTTCTACTTGTTGTCTCAACATGTCTATTTCTGAAGGAGGAAGAGGTGGAGTTTTCCCTTGATGATTAAGGTCATAGCAAAAGTAATCTCTACCTCTTCCACCATCATTACAACTATGTTTCTCAAATGTTTGCAGTATCTGTGTGGTATCAAAATTAGAGGGTAGTTTAGCACCCTCTTGAGAAAGTCTCAGAAAATGAGCATCTGTATTGTTTCTAAGGATTTTGTCAAAGAGTCTATTGAACTTGGGATTATGTTGGGATCTTTCTATATCTTTGGGAGTTGGAGTGCTAGGATCTTCATCATTAGTGCCTCCTCCAATGGCTTCTTGAAAATTGTTGAGGTTTTCTTCCTCCTTGTCTTCAATCTTTGGTTGTCAGTTTCTCATTGATCTTGTTTTAGCCATGTTGTTGAAATTTTTGAGGTTGGTGAAAGCGATTATGAGGTGGTGATGAAATGTTTGATGAAAGACAATTTTTTATGAAATGTTTGTTGGAAGATGGATCTCTAACACTTTGGATGTTGACAAAGTTCTTTGTGAATTGCTCCTGTGTTTTCAACAATTTTGATGTGATAAGGTATAGAAAGGTTTGAGATGTGTTACAAACCAAACTACCTAGCAATGAGAGGATGCACTCATAAACTAGTTTTAACCTGTGTAGAGATACCTCTTAGGATGATTGATCGTAGATGTAGAGACACTCTAAAAGTGATTTGTTGGTTTGATTTCAGCAATATTTAAAAGAACTTAGGACAAGACCTTTTTGTGTTTTGAGAGTTAAATGGTTTTATGATGTGTGAAGGTGAAAGTGGATATAATATGAACCTCAATAAAAAAATTTTATCACAAAGGGGGTTTCTACTTCTTCCTCTCTGTTAGGGGTTCGTGGTTCCCCTTGAGCTTCGTTGTATGAGATACAAATTTTTGGAAAGAAAGCAAGAATGATCTTGCCCCCATTGTTTTTGTGATAATCCAAGGCTCTATACTGAGTAAAAGCTCTATTTTTCAAAGGCTCTTTGTCAAATTCGTTGGATTTTCCTTGAAGGAATAAGTGCATATGGTGCAAGAAGGCTCTGTGTGAGAGAAAAATTTGTCTATTGATATAGAAAAACTTCCTTCTTTTGATAAGAGCTTTTGAACTCAATTGTCTCTTCTTCAATATGGTCTTTTGATGAAGACTCTTTTTTCTTAAGATGTGAGTGATGGTCATACAAACTCATACTTTGTTTCACTTGTTGATGTTTTCTTGTTTGTAAATGTTGGATGTAAATTGTGTTGGATGAATACTTGGTTTAAAATTGTTTTTGAATTTATTTGACAAGAAAACACAGCAAGAACACAAGCACAATAACCTTGCCCCTTTTCAACAAAAGGCAAAAATAGGTGTGGGTCTAAATCAACCCAATCATGAACTTTATTGACCCTTTTTACAAATTTATTTTATGTTTCACAAAGCCTGAAGTTGACTCAAATTATTACTGGTCTGACATAAGATGAAGACAACTCAAACACTTTTTATCCCTAAGGTCAATGGCCAGCTGCGATATTTTTAGCCCACATCCTGATATTTATTCGACTTTGGTACTACATACCTTATGAATCTTGCCATGGTAGGTAAGGATGTGATATAATAAATCTTGTGTGAGCATAATAGATAGATGATCCCTATGATGGGGGAGTCACCACTTTCATCAAGATACAAGTAGCCTTTCAAAAAGCCCTATTTCTACTCAAGGAAATATGTATGGTGAGTATCTTGGGAGAAAAACCATCTATGCTCTTGCACTGAACTTTTCACAAATATCCTCAATCAATAGAATGGGTGGGCTTCTATATAAAGGGTGTCTAGTAATGTTCAATGTTTTTGGATGTAAGTTCATTCTACAGTGACTCACTTAAGAGCCTTGTAACTTGTGGTGGGGCCCATATGTCCTTTCGGCAAGTTACACTGTAGGAATAGCTACACCCAAGGATAAAACTTTCACTCTCACCTAATTTCTATAGCAGCTCGAAGGATTTACCGCGCAAGGTCATTCCCAAGAGTGATGTGTCTCTTGGCAGGCCTCTCCTAAAAATATAAAATTTTGAGCGTTACTAACACTTTTCTCTTACACCTAGGACCACGAGAGCCAAGGGAGAGGATAGTGTGTGTTAGAAATGAGACCACTCTACAGATTTTTACACAAGTGTGCCAAACAATGAAAACACTTGTTCTTTTTAACTGGTTTATTGCAATGTGATCTATATGCTATTTGGAGATTTTTCTCCAACAACCATGGTGTTCTTTTTAACTTCACAAGGCAATTTGTTTTCTAACTAGGAAATTGAAAATTTTGGTCAAACAAAATTGAAAGCACATTGCTCAAAGTAAAATTGTTTTTGCAAAAAAAAATGGACAAGTTGTTTGTTCTTTTTAACTTTGCAAAATAAAATGTTGATTGTGAATTTTTTATCCTTTGCAACAAATGAAAGTTGTTTTTGTTTGTTTTAAACCCAAAATGAAATATTTTCCCCTAACTTGCAAGAAAATAAAGTTGTTTGTTTGATTTTGTGGTTCTTTTTAACTTCGCAAAATGAAATTCTTTTTTAGCGCCAAATTGAAAATTTTGTTGATTTTTAATCCAAAATGAAACATGAAGTTATTTTTAAACCAAAAGGGAAAGTGAATTCTTTTTAATCCAGCTTTTAAAAACAAAAGCTTAGAAAGAAAGAGAAAATAAAAATTCCTAATTCCTAACTCCTTGAATCCTACAAAACAAGAAGTTAGCAAAACCTACACAAAAATAAACTGTTAGTGAAAAATAAGGTTTTTGGTGGGCTTCTACAAGCCTAAAATTTTAATTTTTCGGTTACAATATTTTTTTTTCAACTCTTTGTTACAAAAGCACTACTCTATGTAAACACATAAGTGCTACTTTAATACAAAAGTGTTGAAGGACTGACAAAGGTGCTAAAAGAATACCAATAATGCTACAAGATGGACAAAAGCGCTAATAAAAACTGTCAAACAAAATGAAAATTTTGTTAGACAGAGAGCGCAAACGTGCTAAAAGAGTGACAATATCGCTATTTAACCAACAATAGTGCTATAACTAGGACAACGATGCTAATTCTGAACCAAACATGCTAGAACTCGGACAAAGGCACAAAATCCTCAGCTATTAAAGGTGCTAAAATGCATGTCAATAGTGCAATAGTGCTAAAACGCAACCTGTGTGTGGCAATTTGACAATTTTCACAAAAAAGTTAGTTTTTCAAATCAGAAGGTTGCATGTTCGATTCACGTCGGGTTCACCAAATGATGCACTACAAAAAGGATGTGAGAAACACAAGATTCAAACGTTAGTGTTGTTAGTATCAATCAGAAATGAAAGAAGAATGAAACTACAATCCTAAACATGCATATCAAGAGATATATTAAACAGATTATAGAAAGCACACAAAAATGGAGGAAAGACACAAAACCCTCCCAAATTCTCTCCAACATGCTCATAGTTGCTCCTCCCTTGTTCCTCTCCTCTCCAAGTTCCACATGAGTGTAGCCCTCAATTTTTTGCACTATTATGGATGTCTTATGGAGATTCAAGATTATGAAAATGACTAATTATGCAAATGCAACAAGTTAAATATGAGAAAGCCTAATTAATCTATGTTAATTTTATCCAAAATAACAAAGAAAAGTTCTCCTAGATGCTCTCTCAAATTTGGTATAAGTTGGATGAATACAAGATTTTTGGATTTGGATGAAGAAGGAATGGGCTCTATTTATAGGAAAAACAAGACAATGGATGGTTGAGATTAAGTAATCTCAACAAAGGCTAGGATTGATGGGTTTGTGATCCATGTGAGGGCTTTGAACCCAATCCTAGGATGACAAATGTCAACATGTGATGGCTTGAGAGGAGAGGGAAGAAGCATTAAATGCTTGAGATCACATGAAGGTTACCTTGGGAGGTAAGGTTAGGCTTGAGTTGAATGAATAAATCCTTTATCCAATGAATAATTCCTTTATCCAATGGATAAAATCTTGTGCAAGAGTTAGTGGGGATAACCATGGTCAAAACAATGAATGCTTGAAGAGACCCATGAGTTAAATGAGGGTTGAGTTAGAGGGAAAGTCTCTGACCATGTGGGTGAGTTGAATTTAACCATTAATGGTCATGTAAGAGACATAAATAGCTATATAAGAATCATTAATGGCTTGGAAGACTTTAGGAGTTAACTTGTTGAAGACATAAAACTTTTAATGCTTTTCAAAGACTTTGAGGCTTTGAGAAGTGACTCCAAGTTGCTTAGGAATGTGACAATAATTAGGAGATGGATTAGGCTAATATAAAATGAATTAGAAGAATCTATAATGGGTTAGAAGAGTCTAGAATGGGTTAGAAGAGCAAGTGGGTGAGAGAAAATAGGATTTTAATTAAAATAAAATTCATTTATTTCAACTAAATAGGTGCAACTTGCATTTGTAGGAGAATGCAATTGGGGGGGTAGTTAGGGATTTATTTAAATGAGGAAAGGGGGTTAAATTAAATAAATGTTCTTTATTCATTTAATTGATTTAGAGTGTGGCTTAATGAATTAATTTAAATAAATTGAATATTTTATTTAGTTAATAATAGAAGAGGTTGAGTATGAATTAATTAAATATTAATTTAATTAACTAATTTATTGATGGTTAAATAATCAAATAAATAGTAAATATCATTTAATTAAGTGGTCAGATTTATGTGACTACAATAAGATTTACCGCAAAACCATAAAACATCACTAGTTAAAGATCTTGTTATTGGTTCTTAGACCCTGCACTGAATATAGAACAATCAATGACAAAAATGACTTCTGGTTCTCCAAACATGATGCGGTTCTAGTCATAGACTCATTATAGTGTCATAAGAATACATTCCAAACCACAATGCCTAACTCAACATGGATCTCTACCGCAAACATCTCCTTCTATGTTCCTCCTTTCCAGTTCACTGAAACTTAGTAGTTTTGCTATCCAAATCAATCTATTATCGGTTAGGCTAAACTTAGATGATATACCAAACATCAACACACATCATTTCCATCAATGACAACATAAATAACTGATCATAAAGCATCATATCATAGTTATATCATCACCAACAATACGCCAATATATCAACCTTTATTGATACACCATCATCTCCATCAGTTATGCCAACAATCCTCCCCTTTGGTATTGATGGTAACACTAAAAGAATACAACAAAAAAATAAATTAACTGATGACAAATATCAGGAACTCATCATGCCATGTTGTACTGATCTATTCTTCACTTGATCTTCTCCTCTTTTGCATTACTTCTCCCTGTCATTGTTCTTGTCCCCCTTACTATAACATTTCTTCTCCCCTTTTGACAGGAATGCCAAAGGCTCAAAGACATCTTTTGTCTTTATTTATGTTGCTTCATCTATGTTACCCCCCTTGAGGAGTAGTCCACTTCTCATCAATCCACAATGAAAGATATTCAATGAGTCCACTGGATTGATGCTTCCATATCTTCTTAGTTGACCTTGGGTAGGGATATAGACCCTAACTTACCTCTGAGATATTCAAAGGTAGCCTTAGGTATGGCTTAGTGAATATATCTGCCAACTTCTCTTTACTTGAGACATGCTCCAATCTCACTTTCTTTTCCTATACTCTTTCTCTAAAAAAAGATACTTCAATTCAATATGTTTATTCCTAGCATGCAGTACTGGGTTCTTTGAAATGTTTATAGCACTAGTGTTATCACAATGTATAATCATCAGTCCTATCATATATCTTGCTTGAATCCTTCCAATATATATCTCATCTATATAGCTTGTGTACAATTCATGGATGCATCCACATAATCTGCTTTAGCTGTAAACTGAGAAATACAAGTTTGTTTCTTATAGGTCCAAGATACCAGTCTACCACCTAGAAAGAATGCTCCACTGGTTGTGCTCTTCCGGTCATCTACATTTCCTATCTAATCAACATCAGTGAATACCTGCAAACAAAAATTCCTTATGTATCAATACCACAATCCATAATCATTGTTCACTCTAAGATATCTGAATATTCTCTTCACTGCTATCATATGTGTCTCCTTAGGGATCTTCTAAATTCTTTTTACTAAACCAACTACATGGGAAATATCTGGTCTACTATGAACAACATAATGAATTTTCCCAATCATGGATCTGTATTCCTTCTCATCCACTGAGGGTGAATCATATTCTTTTGACAATCTATAATGGATAAGCATAGGTGTTCCAACAAGTTTATAGTCTTCCATTCCAGAGGTCTTTAACACTTCCCTAACATAATTAGACTAACTGATAAAAATTCCACCTTCTAGCTGTTGGACCTGCAAACCAATAATTTTGTTTTATCTCACCTTTAAGAGACATCTCAAACTCTTTCTTCATCTCATCTACAAAACTCATACACATATCATCATTTCCTTCAAATATGATATCATCAATAAATACTTCTGCGATCAACATCTTGTCTCCTTCAGTCTTCAAATAAATATTTCTATCGTCACTAGTTCTCTGAAATCCTATCTTTATCAGATGTGCATGAAGTCTTTCAAACCATGCCTTTGGTGCTTGATTTAATCCATATAATGCTTTATGTAGTTTGCATACCATATCCTTATCTTGTGATAATACAAACCCATCCGATTGTTCAGTATACACTTCTTCTTCAAGAATACCATTTAGAAATGCTGACTTTACATCCATTTGGTAAACTTTAAAACCTTTAAATTCTACAAATGCAAGTAGAATTCTAACTCCTTCAAGTCTAGCAACTGGTCCAAAGGTCCCTCCATAATCTTCACCTTCTTCTTGTGCATACCCTTTGCAAACTAGTCTTACCTTGTTTCTAACAACTTCTCCTTCTTCATCCAGCATCTTTCTAAATACACATTTTGTACCAATCACATTTTTATCATCAGGTCTAGGAACAAGTGACCAAGTGTTGCTTTTATCAATCTGAGTTGTAAAAAAATAATTTCTACAAAGGACACTGCAAAGCTTTTCTTTGAACACATTTGGGTTCATTTTGGTTTGCCAAATACCATCATTTTAGATAGGGACAACATGTTTCTTAGTAAGTTTTGGTCCACATTATGGGAAAAGATGGACACAAAATTAACAGTCTACTGCTTTCCATCCTCAAACAGATAGCTAGACAAAGGTAGTGAACTAGATGATCATTCACATCCTACGCATGTATCACTCAAAACATCCCCGCACATGGGATGAAAGTCTTCCATATGTTCAACATAGCTACAATAGGGCAATTCACAGTTCCACTGGTCACAGTCCATTTGAGGTCTATCTTGGTTATCAGCCACTTGCACCCATGGATGTTTACATACCACTTATTCAACCCGATCTGGTTCCATGTGTTGGTAAGGAGGAAGATAAGGCAACCCAGTTCATTGATAGAATTAATCATCGGCAACAAAAAGTTCATGAAATCTTAGAGCATACCAATAAGAAATATAAGGAGAGACATGATGAGCATCGTACTCCTCATAATTTTCAAGTCGGGGATAAGGTGTGGTTGCATATTCAGAAGGAACGATTGCAGGGTGCCAATAGGAAGCTTCACCTGTATGTTATGGGCCATACACAATCATCAAGAAAGTTGATGATAATGCTTTTGAGCTTAATTTACCCCCATTTCTAGGTGTTCATCCAGTTTTCAATGTGGAACTCTTGAAGCCATATTTTCCTCTACTATTAGATGTTGCAGATGTGGTAGAAACAATTTCCACTATAGAATTGAGTCCAGGTGCAGCTTCTCCATTCCAATGTGATCAGATTATGGACACCATGGTGAAAACACTCAAACAACAATAGATCTATCTATACAAAGTGGTTCGAGCAGGGCAGATCATTCAACAAGGAACGTGGTTTACCAAGGAGCAGCTTTAGCTCCGTTTCCCTCATCTTAATTAGAGTGTTGATGCAATGGATCCCATTTCTCTTCAAGGGGAGAGTAATGATCAGAAGCAAATTTGAAATATTCTTATATATATATTTTTAGTTTTTCTATATGTTAGTAATTATCATTTTTGAAATCCTTCGAAGCATTTTCAGCCTTTGAAAGTTTGGCCTATCCTTTAGAATGTTGCCATAGGCACATTATTTTAGGACTTTGCCTCCAACTCTTGGAGACCTTTCCAATAAGTTAAACGGATCGTAATTTTGAGTCCCGAGCAGAAAGTTATGCCTAGTTAAAGTTAGGACAAAATTTTATATAGTTTTTTTGAAAATTTCATAGTTTTAGAATTTATTATGTAATAAACAGATGTGACTATTGGGTTTCTATTCTCAAGGGTTTTTGGCGACCCTTGTAATCTCATGAACTATTATATGCTGAATTTTTGAATTGAATAAATCACTTTTTGGCTTGTTTTAATTATGTGTTAAGTTTTTCATCCACAATACCGTAGGTTCTCACTTAGGTGTTGTCATCTGAATCCATAATTCAGATCATCAAGCTCTCCATTCATTGCCTTTATCCAATCATCATCCTTAATATCTTCTCTTACTAACTTTGGTTCAACAATGGAAATCAAACATGTACTTTCTCTTATTTTTCTTCTTGTCTATACTCCAGTATTCTTGTCACCAATTATCTGATCTACAAAGTGATTCAACTTCACATATCTAGGTATAACCGGTTTCGGTAAAGAAGTTTCTTCTTGTTCTTCTTCATCATCATCTTCATCTTCTACCAATTGAGCATCATCTACATTGTTTTCCTTAGCATCAATCTAAATCTTTAGTTCAATAATCACTAACTTTTGTTTCTCAACTGTATCGGACTTGCTGATATCATCATATTTGTTCACAACTAGGGTTTCCGGTCTGAATGCTTTTCCACAATTTTCATAATCCACTATCAACTTTGCCAAAGTAGCAATCCCAAGTTCTTCTATGTTCCTATTGCTCTCCAGATGTGCTCTCAAAAATGCTAAGTGAAAAATGAAACTATCAAACACCTTTTATTTGCCTTTTACTAAACTGGTTGCACATACCCTAATTACTGTTCAACTCTAAAACTTGATACTGGCTCACATATCTCATCCAATTTACTGGTTTGAGATGTAACCAGTTCAAAAGAAAACTTCATAATATCATATTGCATCAAAATATGCATATTTGACTTACCACACATCATTTAGGGGGTCCGGAAATAGATCTGACAATATGTTCCCCCTAAGCTTAATCATAACTTAGTTTACTGGTGAAGGATTCTCCACACTAGGTGAAGAATTGGAGTCCTCTGATGGTATCTCCTTTGTTTTCTTCTTCCAAATCTTATTAATCTCATTTCTAGTTTCTTCCACATCAAATTTCTTCTTTCCTTTTTGATCAACAAACCGATTAACCAGTTTGTTCATTTTAGCTCTACAAAAATTTGCAAGGTGTCCGAGTTTATGACAATGGAAACATGTCATTCAAGATGCACTCTAGGGTCCAACATTGCCTCTACCAGTTCTTCTTTGACAATTCATAGAAACATGTCCATAGTTATGATAGATTGAACATGTCACATTCCATCTATTCTCCATTTCATATGGACTAGACTGGTTCATATAAGGTCTTTGCCAAGTAGGGTTCCTCCGTTCATTGTAAGATCTTTTCCATTCACCATTAGACCTCTGATTGTTCACTCTTGACCTGCACTCAACATATCTATGCCCATACTTGTTTTAATTGAAGCAATATCCATTAAAAGTACTAGGTTTATATCCTTCATATGCATTAGATCTATATCCATCAAAAGTACTTGATCTACTTCTACAAACATTAGTAGGATGACCTTGATGATATGATGAATCAATAAGGATCCGAACAACTACTTAGAGGGGGGGTGAATAAGTAGATATAAAAATGACTAAACTTTCACCAAAATCAAAAACAATTTCACAAGTCAATCACTAAAATAACTGGTTCAAACACTGAGTTACAAACTACAATAGCACTAACAGGTTTTACTGGTTGGCTGGCATACCAAAATAATAGTATAATAGATCTGATACTTTCAAACTGTTTAACCAAAACATCAAAATACTTTACTAACAATAGTAAAAGCTCATTTTAGATTACTACCGATCATCTTATCATAGCAAAGTGGTTTTAACAATTAAGAAAATTAACCATAGAAAACATAACCACATAAACCATTCACCACTTGACACAATGATTTTTGAGGTGGAAACCCAAATGGGAAAAACCACGGTGGGGATGAATACCCACAAGTATTCTGAACTCTTCTAAAGTTCGCCCTATTAGGAGCCAAGCCTATTAAAGCTTTACAAAATATCATGTTAGGAACAAATCTTGTTAGGGACCACCCGATTAAGGGATTGACTATAATGCAATGTTAGAAGCAATACCCTATTAGGAGTACCTCAATAGAGGATTTAGATAGCACTAAGCTTGTTAAAGCTTACTCGGTTAAGGGATTTAACTATTGTAATTGTTAGAGAACAATATGGGTTTGTTGATCTCGTAAATAGAAGTACTCTACTTGATCAGATCCTTTTCATGCTCCTATCTGCCTTCACACATACTATAGATACTCTTCTGGTTCGGCAACCAATCACACTAACACTTAACAAAAATTGCCAACACTACAACAAAATAATAGGTCAGTAACACATCACAAACCTAAGATATCATAGAGATTACAAATAAATCAGTTCAAGTATGACCATTAGATTACATAGAAATCATTGCACATTGTACAAGACAAACTCGATCGCTCCTTGATCACCTCTTCATCGAATCGTGTAACTGATCACACAGTTTCCTCTTCATACAATGTATTCACTCATTCCCAAGATAAAACCATTATCTCTATGCACCAAAATCCACTTGAAACTTATCACATACAATCATGCATATGTGTCATAATCATTACCGATCACCATTTGATTATAAATAAATACAAATAATTCACCAAGCTCCACTGATTAGGATTCGACACATCAATAGGTAGGGTTATCAGTTGATCTCATTGCTTCAAAAGTAATACCAGTTTCCTTCACTACTCAACTACCAGTTGCAAAACAACATCATAACAACATCCTTACTAGTTACAATTGACATTAGTGACAACACAATAGTTCATTAATGCAATCTTCAATCAAATACCAACAATCTCCCCCTTTGGCATTGATGACAAGACAAATATCAATACCCTTGATTGTTATGATTGAGAGTTACACAGGTATAGCAATCCTGATTTACATTTTACCATGTACTCTCCTTCAACCGAGTCTCCATGTCTTCAACTGGTAGCTGGCTATAGTTCTTCTCTCTATCAATCATACAGTTCTTCTCCCCCTTTGAAACCAATGCCAAAGTGAAAGTAAAACATGCAGTGTCATACTTCATTATTCTGCATCAATGATCTGCAACTTGATGCTCCCCCTATGGAATAACTCCACTATACACCAATCCTGCTTCAAGATTCTTCAATTAGCTCTAGGACTGATGTCTTTCACATCCGCTCAATTGACCTCATGTAGGGGCACAACCCCTAGCTGACCTCTAAAATACTCAAAAGTAGTCTTAGGCAGAGGTTTAGTAAATATATCTGTTAGCTGCTCCTTAGTAGATACATGCCCCAATAACACATCTTTACTCTACACTTTCTCCCTCAAGAAATGATATTTCAGCTCAATATTCTTGGTTCTAGTATGCAACATCAGGTTCTTTGAAATATTTATTGCACTAGTGTTATCGCATAAAATCTTTACCAGTTCTGTGATCTTCAACTTGAATCCTTCTAGAATGTGTTTCATCCAGATTACTTGGGTACAATTCATAAACACTACAACATATTCAGCTTCAATAGTGGACTGTGATATATAACTCTGCTTCTTACTACTCCAAGATACAAGTCTTCCTTCAGGAAAGAATGCACCACTGATTGTGCTCTTCCTATCATCAACACTTCCTGCCCAGTCTGTATATGTATAAACCTTCAAATCAAAGTTACTTGCATATGGATACCATAATCCATAATCAATAGTACCTTTCAAATATTTGAATATTCTTTTAGTTGCAATCATGTGTGTCTCCTTTGAGTTCTTATGAAATCTAGCAACTAATCCAACTACATGAGTAATATCCAGTATGCTGTGAACAACATAATACAGTTTCCCTATCATTGATTTGTACTCCTTTTCATCAATGGATGCAACATCATCCTCCTTAGATAGTTTACAAACTTTAATCATTAGTGTCCCTACTGGTTTACTATCTCCCATTCCAAATGTCTTTAATACCTCTTTCACATATTTGTACTGTGTGATAAAGATACCACTCTTCATTTGCTGAATTTTCAAATCTATGAAGAATTTTATCTCTCCTACCATAGAAATTTCAAATTCACTTTTCATCTTATTTGCAAAGTCATCACTCATGTCATCATTGCCTCCAAAAATAATATCATCCACAAACACTTCACTAACTAGTATCTTATCTTCTTTAGTCTTGAGATATATATTGCTATCTTCACTAGTTCTCTGGAAACCTATGTTCATTAGGTGTGAATGTAGTCTTTCATACCATGCTCTTGGTTCTTTCTTCAAACCATATAGTGCCTTGTGTAGTTTACACAACATATCCTTTGCATCTGTCAAAGCAGAACCATGTGGCTATTCAATATATACTTCCTCTTCCAGTATTCCTTTTAGAAATGTTGACTTTACATCTATCTGATATACTTTGAATCCCCTATATGTTGCAAATGTAAGTAGAGTCCTAACACCTTCCAATCTAGCAACTGGTGCAAATGTCTCACCATAATCTTCTCCTTCTTCCTGTGCATAACCTTTGCATACGAATTTAGCTTTGTTTCTGACTACTACTCCATCTTCATTCATTTTATTCCTGAACACCCATTTAGTACCTATCACATTTTTATTCACCGATCTAGGTACTAGGGTCAATGTATTGTTATTCTCAATTTGGTCAAGCTCCTCTTCCATAGATTTGATCTAGTGGTCATCTCCAAAGGATTCCTTGGTATTTCTAGGCTCAATAGTGGAGATCATGCAATAATTCTCTCTAATTATTCTTTTGGTTAACACTCCAACATCTTTATCTCCGATAATCTGGCCACGATTATCATTGAGTCTCACATACCTTGGAATAACATGATCATTATCTCGAGGTTCTTATCTTTATCTCCAATAATTTGGTTAGGATTATCATTGAGTCTCACATACCTTGGAATAACATGATCATTATCTCAAGGTTCTTCTTCCTCACTATCATCATCATCTTCTTCAAAATCTACCTATTCTGGTTGAACTAGTACTACAATATTCACTTCATCAACTTCTGGCTTCACCGGTTCTAGTTCCAAAATCAGAATGTAAGGTTCATCTTCCTTCTTCTCCTCACTAGTTTCTCCTATAACTTTAGAACACTCATCCACTTTGACATCAACACTTTCAATGATTCTCTTTTTCTGGTTGTTGTAACATTTATAGGCTTTACTCTTGGTGGAGTAACCAAGAAATATGCCTTCATCACTCTTAGCATCAAACTTACCAACATAGTCACCTCACTTGATAAAACATTTATTGTCAAAAATCTTCAAATAGCTAACATTAGGTGATCTACCATACCAGTATTCATAAGGGGTTTTATCCTTACCTCTCTTTACCAATATCTGATTCACAGTGTATACAACTATGCTGACAACTTCTCTGTAGAAATTTTTTGCTACACCTCCTTCTATTAACATCATTCTAGTAGCTTCAACAACTAACTGGTTATCCCTCTTTGCAATACCATTTTGCTGTGGCGTCCTAGGTGCAAAAATATGCCTCTTAATTCTATTGTCTTCACAATATCTAGTGAAATCCTCATAAGTAAATTCATGTCCTTGGTCAATCCTCAGACACTTTATCTTCTTACCACTTTCCTTATTAGCTAAGGCCTTGAATTCCTTAAACTTACTAAGGGCTTCTATTTTGTCCTTCAAGAATGTGACCCATATCATTCTTGAGCAATCATCAATGAAGATCATAAAATATCTATCACCTTGAATGCTTTTAGTCCTTATTGGTCCACAAAGGTCTGTATGAACCAAATCTAACAAATGTTCTACTGAGAAAGATTCTCTCTTAAAAGTTGAGGATTCCATCTTCCCTAATTGACATTCCTTGCACATAGCATTAACCGGTTTGTCCAACTGAGGCAAATATCTTACTGAGTTGGACGTACTGACTTTGACAATGTTATCAAAATTTATATGACAAAATCTCTGATGTCAAAGCCAACTATCATCTACTTTAGTAATTAAACAATTGTTGACTTTAGGATTTAGGTGAAACAGGTTACCTTTTGTCTGCTTGCCGGTTGCAATTAGTTCACCTTTGCTCCCATAGGTTTTGCAACTTCCATTCTTGAATTCTAATGAATAACCTCTTTCATTGAGTTGAGCTACACTCAAAAGATTATGCTTTAATCCTTCAACCCAGTAGACATCATTTGCACTTCTCTTTCCATTAAGAGAAATGGTTCCCTTTCCTTTTACCATGCAGGGTGAGTCATTTCCAAATCTCACAACTCCTCCATCAAATTCCTTCAAAGTAATAAATTTACTTTGGTCATCAGTCATGTGGTGTGAACAATCACTATCTATGATCCAATCATCAGAACTATCCATGCAAGAAACTAATGCCTTCTAATCAGATGTCTCCTCTTTAATGGTAACACAAACAATGTCTTCATTAGCACCTCCCTCAGATTCCTCATCAGTGATTCCACCATCAACTCCAATGAGGAAATATATTTTTCCTTTTCCTTTGTACTTATTGTACTTCTCACATTTATGCTCATTGTCACCATTAGGATAGTTAGCTGCAATATGTCCAATCTTGTTACATGCAAGATACTTCAAAGCTATTTTACCTTTGTTCCTACCGGTACCTCTGGGTAACCACTTGGCCAACAATGCTTCAAGCTCGATCATACTGGCTTCATCATCAACTTCTCTACTGGATCTAGACTCATAATTGTGACTAACATCTCTACTTTTCTCACAGGTGGATTAGAGACTAAAGCTTTAAATGCAGATTTGTATTTCTGAGCACGATCATCATAACCATTTAATTCAAATGTAGTAATTTTATTAATGATGGAGTCAAGAGTTACCTTTGTTTTATCAATAGACTTTAGCTCCTAAATGGCTGCAACTCAGAAATCATAGACTGATAGAAGGGTTCTCAACACCTTACTAATCATTGTGGCATCCTCCATTTTACCACCAGAACTCTTGATCTCACCGACTATCTCCTTGATCCTCTGACCATAATGTTGAATATTTTCACCTTCAGCCATCCACATGTCATCAAATTTACCTCTCAGACTCTCTTCTTTGGCAATATTCACATGCTCATCACCACTATAGATCTCCTCAAGTTTCTTCCACATAGCATAAGCAGTCTCCATACCATGGACATCAACATACTCTGAATCAGACAAAGAACTGATAATGGCCTCCAATGCTTGATTATTCTCTTGTTGTTCTTTCTTTTGATCATCAGATAGAGTTCCATTGGGTGTAGAGTATTTTATAACAACATATTCCCAGTATTGACTTCCTAGACTCTTGATATATATTTTCATCCTATCACTCCATATTCCTGTAGTTTTCCCTATTAAAATTCATTCCTTCTTTCTTCATCATGATCTTCTAGATCTTTTCCTCAAGCTGTTATGCTTAGACATAAGAGGACCTGGAATTATCTGATACCAATTGATGATATGATGAATCAATAAGGATTCAAACAACTACTGAGAGGGGGGGTGAATTAGTAGAGAGAAAAATGACTAAACTTTCACCAAATTCAAAAAAAAAATTCACAATTCAATCACTGAACTAACTGGTTCAAAAACTAAGTCACAAATTGCAATAGCACTAACAATTTCACCGATTGACTGGTATACCAAAATAATAGTATAATAGATCTGAAACTTCTAAACCGTTTGACCAAAACATCAAAATACTTTACTAATAATAATAAAATCTCATTTCAGATTACTGTTGGTCATCTTATGATAACAAAGTGGATTTAACAGTTAAGTAAATTAACCATAGCAAACATAACCACAAAAACCATTCACCACTTGACACAATGATTTTTGATGTGGAAACCCAAATGGGAAAAACCACAATGGGGATGAATACCCACAAGTATTTTGAACTCTTCTGAAGCACACCTTATTAGGAGCTAAGCCTATTGAAGCTTTACAAAATGTCCTGTTAGGAATAGATCCTGTTAGGGACCACCCGATTAAGGGATTGACTATAATTCCCTGTTAGAAGCAATACCTTGTTAGGAGTAACCTCGATAGAGGATTTAAAATCCAAGCTAATGGATCACCTGATTAGAGGATTTAGTTAGCACTAAGCCTATTAAAGCTTACCCGGTTACGGGATTTAACTGTTGTAATTGTTAGAGAACAACAGGGGTTTGCTGATCTGGTAAATAGCACTACTCTACTTGATCAGATCCTTTTCATGCTCCTATCTGCCTTCACACATACTACAGATACTCCTTCTAGTTCGACAACCAATCACACTGACACTTAACCAAAATTGCCAACACTACAAAAGAATAACTCATCGACCTATTAAGCAAAACAATTGGTCGATAACACATCACAAACCTAAGATCTCATAGAGATTACAAACAAATCAGTTCAACTATGACCATTAGATTACATAACAATCATTGCACATTGTATAAGACAACCTTGACCACTCCTTTATCACCTCTTCATTGAATCTTGTAACTCATCAGGTAGTTTCCTCTTCATACAATGTATTTTCTCATTCCCAAGAAAAAACTGTTATCTTTATGCACCAAAAACCACTTGAAACTTATCACATACAATCATGCATACATGGCATAAACATTATCAATCACCATTTGATCATAAATCAATACACCTGATTCACCAAGCTCCACCAGTTAGGGTTTGGCACATCAACAGGTAGGGTTACCGATTGATCTCACTGCTTAAAGTAATATCGGTTTCCTTCACTACTCAATTACCGGTTGTAAAACAACATCATAACAACATCATTACCAGTTACAATTGACATCAATGACAACACAATATTTCATTAATGAAATATTCAATCAAATACTAATAGACTTACCTTATGATAGTTGAAATATACTCGTTTGTAGGTCCTCTTACCAACGTTCTTCTTTTTCTTCTTTGGTGTAGATTTTGATTTATGCACGGTGTCCTTGGTATTTGATGGGTCTCCTTGTTAGAAGGTTGTGTATCCCAAGCCATTTTTATCTCCATTCTGCCTTTGTGACTGAATTTTCTTATCAAGCATAGTAGTTCTCTTATTGAATTTAGCTAGTAACTCATTTGCATCAGCCAACTCCTTGGTAAGTTCCTCATTCTTCTTTGTAATAATTTCTTTGAGAGACACAACCATGTCTAGATCAGCTTGTATTTCCTCTTTTTCCTCTTTTTCCTCATGAAGTTGTGCATGCAAAGTGCTAATCTCCTAGTTCAGTTTAACAATATCATGCTCCTTATCTTTTATTGTGTCTTTAGCTATCCTTTTGGCTTCCAACTCTTGACTCATCCTGATAGTAAGGGCTTTCAACTCTCTCCTTAGATTTGTCTTATCATCATTCAACTTTTCTACCTCATTAACCAAGGCATCAATGTTTCCTTAGATGAATCATTTTCATTGAGTTCCCACAACTGTTCAACCAGCTCTTTTCTCTTAGCTAATGAAGCTTTGTATTTGACCTTTAGTTCATCATAAGCTTTTTCAGTTTCTGCAAGCTTGTTTGAAAGCTCTCACTTACTCATTGAACCTTCCCCAATGCTATGCTCAAGGATCTTTACCTCGAGTGGTTAAGCTTCTGCACAAAGAGGACCTAATGCTCTGATACCAATTGTTATTGTGAGGATTTAGTTATTACTAAGACGGGGGGGGGGGGGGGGGGGTGAATAAATAATAACAATAAACTAAATTTTTTTACCGCTTTGCTAATACTTCTCAAAAACAGATCATAACTAGTACTGGTAACTGATCAAACAATCTTCAAATCAGATTTACCAAAAAATTACCGATAGCTACTTAAGTGTTCATCATTAAGCAAATATAGTAAAGACACAAAATAAATAACTCAACAATCCATCCACAACATGAACACAAATATTTTTCACATGGAAACCCATATGGGAAAAACCATGGTGGGAATTGGTACCCACAAAATTTGCACTCTTTCAGAATGCACCTTGTTAAAGGCCTAGCTTGGTTATGAGCTTTAAAAGATTTAAAGTCAAGTTAATGAGCCACCCAGTGAAGGGATTTACAATATCAGACCTATTAGGACCTACCTAGTTAAGGGATTTTAATACTGTTGCAACTTTTAGGGAACAACAGATAAATGATTTGATCAATGCACTCTCTACTTGCTAGTACAGATCCATTTCAGCTCCAATCTGCTTCTCACATGCAGACATCTCAATTTGGTTCGACACACTCTTCTTCTTTGATCACCGACACACTAAACCTTCTCAAACTTGACCTAAATACACTTCACAATTAGGTTGGCTACATAACCCTAACCAAATTCAAAATATATTAAATTTACATCATAGATCATATTAGATAATTATAAATCATTACAATTCATCATACCGATCATTACAACAAATTTCAAGATAATTACAACCATTGAATAATCATAACACATCACCACACATCGATTTGATAAGCTGTCAAACCCTTAACACATTCTACCAAGTACTTCATTGTTTCCCAAAAAATTCTCTCCTTGTACACACTTAAATGCAATCTTATTATTACACACGGTTTCTGATGCGTCACCACTAAGTAATGAACATGATAAGATTTACCGCCAAGCCATAAAACATCACCGTTTAAAGATCTTGTTGTCGGTTCTCAAACCCTGTACTGAATATACAATAGTCAATTACAAACATGACTTCTGGTTCTCCAAACATGATGTGGCGCCAGTCATAGGCTCATTATAATGTCATAAGCATACTGTAGTCACATAAATTTGTCCATTTTAATTAAATGAATATTTGGTATTTAATTGATTAAAAATCCATTAAGCCATCAGTTAATTAAATTAATATTTAATTAATTCATCTTAAAACATTCTTCTATTAATTAAATAAATTATTGAATTTATTTTAATTAATTCATTAAACCAAACTCACAATCAATTAAATGAATAAATTCTATTTATTTAATTAAAATCCCCATTTTTCCTCTTTTAAATAAATTAAATAAAACATTTATTTAAATCATTTATCCCCGCCACTTGCATTTTCCTACAAATGCAACTTGCACACATGTATTGAAATAAATTAATTTATTTTAAATAAAAATCCTATTTTCTCTCACCCACCAAATCCACTGCATTCCTAAACCCCCTTCTCGATTCTTCTAACCCCTTCCCAATTAACCTAATCCATCCCCTAATTATTGTCACATTCATAAGCAACTTGGAGTCACTTCTCAAAGACTTCAAAGTCTTTGAAAAGCATTTAATGCTTTGTGTGTTCAACAATTTACCCTCTAAAGTCTTCCAAAACCACTAATGGCCCTTGCATGACCATTAATGGCTCTTACATAACTATTTATGGTTAATTCAACTTGCACTTATGTGTCTCATCAAGCATTTATTGCTTTGACCATGGTTATCCCTTTTGCCTTTTCACAAGAGTTTATCCATTGGATAAAAGCTTTATTCTTTGAATAAAGAATTTATTCATTTAACCTAACCTTGACCTTAACTCCCAAGTTAACTCTCAGGTTATGTCAAACATTTAATGCTTATTCCCTCTCCTCTCAACCTATCTCACATTGACACTTGTCATCTTGGGATTGGATTGAAAGCCATCACATGGATTGAATATCATTCAATCCTGACCCTTGTTGAGATTACTCAATCTCAACCATCCATTGCTCCATTTTTCCTATAAATAGAGCCCGTTTCTTCATAATCCAGATCCTGAAAACTTGTATGCATCTAAGTTATAGAGAATTTTAGAGAGCATTTAGTATATCTTACTCATATTCACTCTTTTGGATTAAAATCAACACTAGATTAGATAATAATCTCATTTTTAGTTTATTCATACTTGCATAACATTTAGAGTAATCATCTTCAATCTTGAACCTCCATAAG